>NC_053126.1:37872815-37937815 GCF_010015445.1 Perca fluviatilis
TGCGTTACGTAATAATATTAGCGGCGCACTAATTAGGAGACGCTAAACTAGTGCTGAGCAGGACAGGACCGGGAGTCCGGCTCATGATGCAGTATGTTGCTCAGGGGTCTGTCAATAGAGGAACTTTTACAAAAGTTGGTGGTGGAAGGAGGAATCGAAATTTCAGAGGACGAGGCTCAGAAATTTAGAGGTAAAGTAAAGTTTGAACTTCATAACTATCACCAAAGATGCCGAAAATGTAGCTAGCTAACATCAGAGAGCTATCATTAGCATTTTATATCAGTAATAGCTAGCTAGCTAATGGTTGTTCTGATATTACAATCACTAACGTCAATTCACTTACTTGCTTTCGCTATACAATACTGTATCCTTGAACTGCCAAAAGACTAGTAAGTAAAGAAAGGTGTCAAGTATTAGTCATACAGCTCACACATAATTATGTCGGCTAACGTTATTAGCCATGCTAATGTCAAGCTAGCTTGATTACGGTGCACGGTCTCCCCGCTCAAAGCTCCAACAAACAAAAGAAATCACCAAAGCCCGCGAAAACATTACTGAATTTGAAGTAAGTTATTATTTGGTATTTATCTTATTCACTAGTGTTTATCTTACTTGGTAAGGTTTATTTATTCATGTTTCCATTTGTATTACAACAAAACATGAACATCACAGTTTAATACTGTGGTAAAACAAATGTAAAAGGGAAAAAACAACTTTTGTCCCATTTAATCTTTTGAATTGAGAAGCTTTAATTAATTTTCTCTCAAGTAGCAGCCTTTTATCTGCCGCTTAACGCATCACACGTAGAATAATGGGGATATTAGTGCTGAGTGGGTTAAGATAGTTCACGCAAATGCACATCCTGGTTTTTAATAATAATTAGTCAGTAAACTCAGCATTGTTAGTCTCGGAAGCAGGCTTGAAACTTGTGCACTTTTACAGTTAAAAACATTTTGCATCCGGTGCGCGGCCACTGTAAAGTTTTCACTTTTGGAAGTCGGACCCACAACTGGCGGGACACCTGTTGTACTTCGGACGTTTACACACGGTAGTTACACGGTTGGATTAAAGTTCTCCGCTGCTACGACGGTTTTCGGTCATTCAGAGTTCACAGAGGCGACATGTTATGTGATCAATGTAGATCGAGGAGAACAAAAAGAGTGTACTGATTTTATTGATTGAGATTGTCACACTCTACAGCCAATAGACTTGTTTACAGCGTGTCAATGCGCCTGACCAGTGACAGTATAGTGTCACACAGGGCGGGATCTAAACACGGAGCGGCGCCGCTTAAAGTTCACGTGCTTAGCTAGCAAGGACTGGTCGCGCCGCTACGTCATCAGTTTGTTTTGACTTAGTCAACACGTGAGAACTGCGTCTGACACGTTGAGTCTCCTTGTTGTGTGTGCTACATATGTGAAATAACAACTATAGTCTGCACTTTGTCTGGGGTGTGTCTGTGTAAACTGCTTCATTCAGCATCTCCTCCCCTCTGGCACCGTTACTATGGTTACAGGAACAACCCTGAAACGTTATAATGATGATCAATAAGAAGTTTTTGGTTAGTTTGACTGTACAAAACCATGAATGTAGCCTGGTTGTAGCTTGATGCTGAAATCTTGTATTCTAACATATAGAACAAATGTTAAGCCTCAGAGCTTTGGTTATTAACAGGATGTTAGTGATGACAGAAAGGTGATAACTGCTCATCAGACTGACAGGGCTGCAAAAGTTGCTGTTTGTATGATGTCTTTTTCTGTTGAACGATAAAGAGGCTCACTTAAAAAAATAGTATTAATATAATTGATGATGAGAAGTAGAAAAATAATGTACTAAAAGTTCTGTAGATGTTTGATTATTTGAAAGAGTAAAACAGTTGCTGGAGATATAACGTTAATAACAATAGCTGCTGAGATATGATGTTATGAGATTTAATGATTATATACAGAGTTTAAAAAACAGTTTTTTTTTTATGAATTGTGTCAGTCACTATCTGTATGTCCAGAGTTTCAGTGCTTCTTTTAATAGCCTTTTCATTTACATTTCAGACAATGATGTGGATGGAGAGACAGTAGACTGCGGACTCACAGAAAATATGATTGCATATCTCTTTGACAAGTCTTTCAAAAAGCAGCTAAAAATTCAGAGACTTCACACACCGCTACAAAGGAGGTCACCCTTACTTTGGAAGTGGTCAACCCTAGAACAACAAACATGTGAAGCTCCGTGTCCCCAGCAAACCAGGGTAATAATGTATTAATTATGCTATTTTTTTCACCATTTCTCTTTCTCTTTTTATCTTGCATTGAGGTGTTGTTGTCCTAATCTGATAATGCTGTTCTTCTGCTGTATTGCAGTTTGGAATCTACTTGCCCAGACTTCCTGCAGTCATTTCCATTCCACAATTCCCACAAGATGTCCAGAGCCACTTAGATGCTAAAGAACCGGTCCACAAGAAACAAAAGTACCGTAACAAAATAATTGGGACTCTGTATGACATGCTGTCACAGTGTACAATGTAAGTGTTCCTTTCAAAATATCATACGTATTATCATAAATCGTTTTTTAAAGATAAAAACATAAAATGTAATATGTTTAGTTTTTATAATTTTCCACCAGATGCTACGCATGCAAACTTGTCACATTGTCACCCCCCGCACACCCACATGCACGAAGTGAAGTCAGTGAACCAGGTGCAGTGAAGATAACATTTATCGAGTTGATGACAACTACACTTGTTACTGTAAATGTAATTAAACCTTTGCAAGTAAATACCAATACTTTATCCAACACGCATAAATTTAAACAAGGTAGAAAGTGATATTTTAATTTTTCTCCTGCAGTCTCTTATCCACCCGCCAATATGGTAATGTGGTTTGTTTTGTCACTGTTTGGAGACAGGTATCCAACCAACTCGGACTACGTTCAGGTCGTTAAAGCGTTGATTGTGAAGTACCCTTTCTTAAGGGATGTAACCGGGAATGGTTACATAAAGTACCTCTCTTTGGTTTCTAATTTTAACAGATTTTAGATTAACAGAAGTATGCATAGTTAACTTTCATGATATCTGTTTGGAACAACCAGCATACCTGGCACAACCAACTCAAAGAGAAAATTCAAACAGACGACGGGCTCCACTAGGGGTGTGACCGAGACGGCTTAACTCCACGAGAACGAGACGAGACAAGATTTAAAAAAAAAATTTAAAGAAATCCTCAATGATGAAATATATGAATGGAAAATAGTTTTTTATTCAACTGAAAAATCACAACATGCAAAACAATTTAGGGTGCATTTTGTCGCCGATATCCGACATTTTCCACCACAGAAAATGGCCTCATCGCATCAGCTGCATGAAAACACCTATGTCCCTCGTTATTGCCGTGGCTCTTGCACTTACGGGTGGCAGAGATGCAAAGGCTTTTAGAGTTGTTTGCCCTTTTAATGTTTTACGTCGCAGGGTGCAGTAGTTAGTTGACAGCTGTTGTGGTGCTGTAAGTGTTTTTGCATAGTGCTTTCGTGTTAGCCAGCGTTATACGACTTTTTCTTACAATGTTTACATATTGTGTTCGTCTTGTCTGTCACTCTTTGCCGTTTATTATTTCCGCGGGAGAAAACCAAAAATGTTGCCACACAAATGATTTAAAAGTGGCAGGGGGATCTTCAATAGTAATTTCACGCTCCATCACGCTGACATCACATCGCCTCACGAGACAACTTTTCACCTCGACGAGAAATCTCGTCACATTTTAATCGGCCTCACACCCTTAGGCTCCACTAATCAACAATGAGGAAGTAAAACGGGTCAAAGAGAGTTCGGCAAGCAAGATCACTGAAGACCCCAGAAGAATCTACATCCACATGTCCAAAACGACTGAAGCCATCTCTAGTAAGTCCCCTCAATCTCACAAAAGCTAAGGCAAGATCATATTGTCATATTGTATGCACATTAGGGCTGGGCGATATGGCTGAAAACTGTATCACGATATAAGTGTTTCCATATCGGTCGATATCGATAATTATTGATATTTTTATGACCTATTTAAAATAAGGACCAGAAGAAAAATATATTAAATTTAAACATTTTTATTTTAAACTTAACCTAACCTTCCTCTGATTATAATCCCCTCAGTTATAAAAGCAGAAATGTCAACACAACCATGGAAATCACTCAAATAATTAAAATGTAAACATAAGTCTAAAATCACAGTGAAGAAAGAATAAGTACAATTGCTTAATAAGGTGTAATAAAATGGTGCAAAGTGTTAAATATAAACTTAGAGAAACCTGAAACCTGAGAAGAACTATTTTCTGCAGGTTTAGTGCTAGGTTGGTAACCTGGCTTCTGGACAGTGCTCAGCACGTCTGCCTCCGTTATTTCTTTGTAGTGTTTAGTAAGGCGCTGATGCAGAGTACCTCTCCGTGGCGGTCTGCTGCTTGTAGCGTTTAGTAAGGCGCTGATGCAGAGTACCTCTCCGTGGCGGTCTGCTGCTTGTAGCGTTTAGTAAGGCGCTGATGCAGAGTACCTCTCCATGGCGGTCTGCTGCTTGTGCGGTGTAGCAGCTGCAGATTTGTTGGGACGTTGATGGCGAATACCGGTGTGCTCCAAAGTGAGAGGCGGCTAAGGTGGTGAAACAAGTTTGCGGTAGTGTTGGTGGGGACGACGGTCAGACTTATAAAATCCCCAAAACTGCCATACTGACTTTTCCTGTTTTATCAACAATTTCCTCGCTCGCTGCGGCACTCACTTTCCACTTATCGCTACACGCCGCCGGTTCTGTTATTGTAGAATCCAACACGCGAGAGCGATGTGGCGCAACCAAACTTGATACTGTTACATGATTGGCTGTTAGAGTGTCACTCCCTACGTTGCTAGGTTACCAGAGAGTGAGTGCCTTTGTTCATGCAACCAAACTTGCTTTGCAACTTCTGGTTTCTTCCGAAGAAGAAAAACAAGTTATCGAACGTTTTATCGACCGCATTTTCTATTGATATTGATTACGTGTCTATCGCGATACATATCGTTATCGTTTTATCGCCCAGCCCTAATGCACATGATCTGTAACCAGTGATATCTGCTTTGATAAAGGAATCATGCATTGTGGGGGAGGATGCAACCTCTGTTGAGGCTCATATCAAGGTACTGCTTGAGCAATACAGAAAGTTGCACCCCGCATGCATCTGGTGAAAGACCGCATGATGAATGGAGACGCCGGAAATAGCAGAAGGAATGTCAACTGAAGATCTCTTGAGGAGATATCCATTCCTAAGAACATCCGCAGGGGTAAGAACAATTAAGCTGATGCCAGCTTCAGCTACAGTCAGTCGCTTTAAATTGCTCACAGTCTATATATTAACACTTAACAGAAATTCTGAAAAAAGTTTATATAGACTTCTCCTACAGTTGTAATTAATTTCTGTTTGTAAGATTTTACTGCAACTGTCCTGGCTGCCACTACAGTGTTCCTCAGAAACATCAAAGTGTTGATAAAGGTTGTTTATATACTTAATACTTAAATAAAATACGCCCTATGCCCTTTTCTTTTTAAAATCTCAGTTGTGCGATGAGGTTGATGCCATGCACCCCTCTCCAGTCAAAATATGCCACCGCATCAGTGAGAACTTCACATCTATTCTCCCAAATATGCTGAAACTTGTCAAGGATTCGCCACTGAAAAAACTCTACATGGAAGCAAGAGAGGATGCCTTGGCTGAGGATATTAAAGGTACTGATTTGAGCACATACACCTAGTTAATTTTGCTCCATCATTGTGTCAGTTGTGTGCAGTCCCTTTTTTTTAAAGAGACTGTGTACAGTTCCACTGTACTTGTATTGTACTGGCATGATACATATTATTGCCTGGAGGCAAGGACCCTATTGTTCTTGTGTCTTTTTCTTTTTTATTATGATTCTACCTAAACCTGCTCAAAAACTCACCAAATTTGGCAGGCACATCAGGTCTGGCAAAAAAATCTAAATCATTTTTAAATTTAAGTATCAAGGTTTATAAAATAGTTCAAATTAGGCACCATTTTCTCAAATGGAATTTTTGCTCAATCCCATCCACACTAATAATACTGCTAGAGGGCTGTAATACCTGTCTAGTGTGTTAATCTGTTTGTGGCACCTAGTCGGTGTATAATGCAACATTATCTTGATATTTAATTTGTTTATTTCTTACATAAATTTTAAAAGCTAATACATTTTAGTTTAATGCACTGAACCTGAAGTAACATGCGGTAGCCTGTCTATGGGAATTTGCAGGTTATTAGTATCAACCAACATTTGTTGAAATGCATTTTAATTGTAAAATCTGTATGACCTAGGAATTGACTTCAGGGGTGGACTCCTCCTCTTGCCATCCATATTCAAGGAGAAGATTGAGGATTTCATTATCCTTGGACAGGTAAATACCTGGTGTCCTGCATAGCCACTAGCCATAAGCTAATGTTTTTTTAGATCACTGTGCACGCTTTATCATATTGATCTTGTTATGTATGCTAACATTTTTTTCTCTTATGTAGAATAATCCTCAAACTCCATATCCAACCGTTCAACTGAAAGCACAAGGGTTGAAAGATGCCCTCTCCAGACAGTGCCAGAGTGTGGTCAATGTCGAGGGAATTGAGGTTTGTTCTTGCACTTCGGTGGATGAGGCCTTCATTGCAGCCTTCTGCATGTACTTTGTCTTCAACATGGCATATCCTGGATACTTGAAAAAGACACTGACCTTTCTCCAGAGGCGCATCGCAAACATCACGGGGGATGGAGACAAATCCCTGCCGGTAACTGTAACTCGAATTGTCAACCTTCTTCACTGATCATGCCTGGACTGCATCAGTGTACAAAATGCTCAAAGAGGACCTTTACTCTTAGAAAACTGATTCATCATATTGGACTTGTACATGCACACGACCCTCATTTCAACATAACCTGTGGGATAAGTAACTGCCAGTCTGCTTTTTCCAAGTATCATTCTTTTAGGCGGCATGTTTATCGAAAACACAAACACACCATTTCTGATTGCTCTGAAGTAACTGAAGAACATTTTGAAGAACTAGTTGAACACACACACGAAGTTGAACAGCCAACTCCACCAAGTATAGACACTTTGCTTGAAAATTTAAGAGACCATTTATTTAGTTTTATTCTCAAGTGTACCGAAAAAATAATCTCTCCCTCTCTGTCCAACAAGATATTGTTGATGACCTACATTTTTTATTGTGTTTTTTCAAAGAAAACTATGACTCATTCATTTCTTATCATTTGGATAAGAATGGTTTCCGCATTAGTGATTGCCCAGAACTTGAGCAGGTTTTGTCTTCTTCAGACTTTTTTCAGAAAGCATGCGATTCAATTCGGTCACCATTCATGATAAAAGAGCACTGCAAAACAAAAATGGACATGACAGAACCGATAAGTTACACAGTAAGAGACAATTCAGGAATGAAAATTGGTACTTATTCTTATATTCCAATCACACAGGTATTACAAAAATATTGCCAGCTGGAGGATGTGTGGGAACAGATTGTTTTGGATAACCACGGAAATCAAGATGATGACATTCTGACAGATTACAGTCATGGGGTGTACTTTAAAGAGCACTCATTTTTCAAAGATAACCCTCAAGCTCTAAGACTTCATTTTTATGAAGATGAATTTGAACTTGTGAACCCAATGGGGGCTAAAAGAAATAAGTACAAAATCTGTGCTTTTTATTATACAGTTGGGAACATAAGTGGAAAATATTGTTCAAAGTTGGGTCACATTCATTTAGCCTTAATGGTTCGCCATTCACATGTGAAAGAGTCTGGGCTTGAAACTATACTACAGCCCTTGATAGCTGACCTGAAGATGCTCTCCACAGAGGGCCTCACATTCAGTCTTGATGAAGTAGAGCACACAATTCAAGCTGCTCTAGCAACCATTTCATGTGACAACCTCTCTGCTCATATGATTGGGTGATTTTTTATGTCTTTCAATACTGGCCGGATATGTCGATATTGTATGGCCTCACATTCAGAGATACAACATGAGTTTTGTGAGGAGAGTTTTGTTCTTAGAACAACTGAGGTGCATAAATATCACGTAGACTGTGTAAAAAATGACAAACAAAGTGCTGTTTTGTATGGCGTCAATGGTAATTGTACATTTGATGCACTGCCTTACTTTGACGTGACAAAGTGTTTTCCCCCAGATGTAATGCATGATTTGCTGGAGGGAGTTCTGCCTCTAGTAATGAAGTTGGTCATATGCAAAGCTCATAATCAAAAGCACATAACCATAAGTGAACTCAATGATGAGCTGAAAAATGTAAACATTGGGAAGAATGACAGACGAAACAAACCAGTGCCATTGACTGAAAAACTCCTTGGACATTCTAAGATAGTTGGATCAGCCAGTCAAAAATGGTGCCTATTCAGACTATTGCCTTTTTTAATGGCTCAACATATCCCATCTGATAGTCCATATTGGCATGTCTTCTTACTATGCTCAGAAATTGTGGATATCGTAATGGCTACAAAAGTGAGAAAAGATGAGCTTGCTCATTTGAAATTGCTGATTCAAGAATTCCTTGATAAGACTACTGAAGTCTTTGGAAATGTTTTAACACCAAAGTGTCACTACTTGATTCACTATCCAAGACTTATATTGATGTACGGTCCTCTTCGCCCTTTGTGGTGTATGAGATATGAAAGCAAGCACCAATATTTCAAAAATATTGCCAGTAAATGTAGGAACTTTGTAAACATAACTCTGACTTTCAGCAACCGTCATCAAATGAAGCAATGCTGGGAGTTTTCTTCAGATAGGTTCCTGGGTGACTTTGAAAATGCACTCAGCAAAAGCATTAGTATGCCATTTTCATCTCTGCCACGTGATTTACAGAACTCTCTGAAATTAAACCAAAGTTTTGAAGATGTGCAGTTTCAGGATAAAGTGCTTCAGCGTGTGTCATCTTTATCTGTCAATGGTGTCAAATATGCCCTTGAGGATGTTTTTGTAGTAGGTCATGTACACACTGAAGCCATCCCTTTATTCTTGAAAATTAAGTACATTCTGAACATTGAGACTTTTTGGGTGTTGTGTGGAAAATTGTTATTGCCTTGGTCTTATGACAATCACTTCCATGCTTACCATGTCACAGTTGACAATGACTGGATTCTGCTCAGTCCAGGAAATGAGTTAGACCATCAAGCTCTCGACACATATTTCGTTGATGATAGACTGTATGTTTCCTTGAGGTATTCTGTATAAATATGTTCTAGCTAAATATGTGTGTTACTTTGAAGTATTCTGCCTTATGTTAATGTGACTGCAATACATGTTATGTTATGCATTGATATTGATTCATTTTATATGTAACTATATTGAATTGAATGAAATTACATTTTTACACTATAAATGCTGCCATGTTTATCTGAAAACATATTTTCATTGATGTTAATAAATGGTAAAGAAGCAATTATTGTGTAGACAATTCTGGTATATTTGTCTCCTTAAAGTCCAGAATAGCTTGTCATTGGGGGCGTACCCTTATATAGTACAGGAAAGTACCCTTTCAATGAGGTACATTGCTGTACCTTTATAGATTAAAAGGTACATTTATGTCTTGCAGGGTACACAACTGTACTTAAACTGGTACAGTTTGATAAGGTACATAAATGTACCAGCACTGAAAGGTACACAATTGTCTCTCAAAAGGGTACCTCCCCTGCGACAAGCATTTGTACCGATTTAGGTACAAACTGGTACCTCTATTTTTGAGTGTGTATAGCAACTAGTTGTCAAATTTTGGGAGTTTTACCTATAATACTTTTGTCTGGACAAAACAGAAACTTTAAAGTCATTTTTCTCAGTTTCACACTAGCAAGTTAAAGTCTTTTGCCTTTGCAGGGCAGAAATGTAGTGTGCAAGATGCATATTGGAATGATAAAGTATGTAATGTGTAGGTGAATGGCCAAAGTGGGGATGAGCCCACTTATCAGCAGTTCAGGAGCGTGATGGCAGAGGGAAAGAAGCTGTTCTTGTGTCTGTTTTTTTGTGTGCAGGGATCTGTAGCGCCCGCCAGAGGGGAGGAGGCAGGAGGATGGCAGCAGTGTAGAAGATGGCCAACAGCTCTTGTGGTAGGCCATGCTTCCGCAGTTGCCGTAGGAAGTACATCCTCTGCAGAGCCTTTTTAAGGATGTTGGACTCCCTCTTCAGGTCCTGGGAAATGATGGACCCCAGAAACTTGAATGAGCTGACCTTTGACATTAGGCTGTTGGATATTGTGAGGGGGAGCACTGGGGGGTCCTCCACGTCTGCTGCAGTCAGCGTGGGGAAGTTTTTCTGAGAGGCCGCTAGAGTAGCAAGAGGAAGCAAAGTTACAAGTCAAATTAAAACCCCTTATCAGCCAAGCTACGCATAATACTGATGTGAACAATAAAATAACACCTGCCTGTTATAACCCTGCAGATTGTCAGGTCCTGGAAGGCCTTTGTCTTTCTGCCCTGCAGGCTATACGGTTTTACAACGTCATTGGTTGATTGTCAGAAAAAGTTGCTGTAAAACAAATTTGTTTTACAGCAACTTTTTCTGACAACCTGACAACCTATATTTATATAGAAATACAAATTACACATGTAGAACAACCTGACAACCTATATTTATATAGAAATACAAATTACACATGTAGAACAAAGTGGAGAGCTTGTACAATCTCATTTTGTAAGAGAAGTCAGTTCAGTTATAATGATATTTTAAATTTATGCAATTATATAGTGTTATCTTAGGGCAGGGTAGGGCCACTTAATTACCATTTTGTTCCTCCTCTCCTGTTGAACTCCTGCAGCTCGATGACTGTTGAGCAGGGCGGCAACACGCCATCGACTGGAGCAGAGGGAGGTGACTGGGAGCTCCTTAAGAGCATGAGCAGCTCATCCATCTTTTCCTCAAATGTGTCCATCCGGCGGGCTATGCGGGTAATGTGGGCCTCATGGCTATGGAATAATTAATGGTTTTAGTTGTTATACATTATAACAGTCACGTGATATGCACCAGGTTGAATTTCAGTAGTTCCATGGTAGGAAATATGACTGGTTTCTTAAATGCATGCATAAATGTTAACTTACACTCTGTCCTGAAATGCTTTCTTGCTTGTGGAATGGATTCATCTGAAATAAAAGACCATACAATTTGTACTGATTGCAAAAATAATATATGAAGTGTAAATAATGTAGTCTGTACTTAAGGTCTTACCATGATTATCTAAATAAACGATCGATGTATTTAGACAACCAAGGAGGTGTAATCATTATGTTATGCTAGGTTAGCCTGCAGTTTTGTGAACAGAGCTTCTGTTAATATATCCATGGCTTTATCTCTGATCCACGTTACAGGCTTTACAGCATACAGCCCTCAGATAAACCTAAACCCACATCGGCTCTTAGGGACATGTAAGATATTACGTTAACGTTAGCTAGCTACCTAGCTAGTTAACTAACTCCATTGTTTAGCTTGATAGCCCCGGCAGTTTTGGGAAACGCTAATGATTTTAAATCCATGTAACGGGCTTTACAGCAGCCATCCCTCAGATGTATCCTAAGATAATACCATGGATGTATTAATAGAACACATGGTGAATTACAGCCTCACTGCATTCAGTGAGTCCAACTGAGTTCAGCTCGACTCGCTGTATAATGCTGGCAACCATGTCGGAGCTTTCTTTAAGTTGTTTACCAAAATCTCTCACCTTGTTGTCCAGGTTCCTTATGGTGGTTAAAACATCACCGAGGGAAGGTTCAGTCTCTGTGGGCCAACTTTGATGTATCCTCCATAATAGGGCTAGCAGCTTAGCTAGCTGTGGAAAGCTAACTTGTTTCCCGCGTTAGTATTACGGGCTAGCAGTCGTCCGGAGCGGAGGAAAGTCTTTACTGTTGACAGCCGACAATGTCCTTCTTGGTATCTTCGTCCTACCTTGCGTTATAACACCGTCGGTGAAGTGTAGTCAGCATAGGTTTTAGTCAATGGCAGTATTTCAGTTCGAATTTGGGGACCAGCGAACAGATCTTTTGTGTTCCTGTTAGCCAGGTGTGTGTACCGGTGTTGTAAACGGAAGTCATGACAGGACTTGAATCGGTCACCTGAGAGCAGAGGCACTGTCTTCCCCTACTGGCGGGGGGGTGTAACGGTAGGATTTGTACACTGGACTGAGACACTTGTTAGAAATGAAAGAAGTGAATTTTCTAAGTTGTGAAAATCGTTCTATTGATAGATTCTGTTTTGATAGATTGATAGATGTTTTAAGTATGTTCACCTAATACAGGTAAAAAAACGAAATCAAGCACAAAAGTATTGTTTTTAACAAAATTGTTATCAGCTTAAAAATAATTTTATTCTCTTGCTATGTTGTTTATCTTACTTCGATTTTATAAGACCAATAATTTTTGCGTGAATCTAAATCAAGTGACTGCTAGGCTACTTCAAAAACTTAAATGGAGCTGGTAAAAATAAACATTTTCAAAACCGCACTCAGAACAACCAAAAACAACCAAACAGGAACGTTGTGTGGAGGTAACAGTGCAACCACAGGAGAACGTTCCCGTTGGTTGGTTCCCCTAACGTTTAGGGAACGTTATAACCATGAGGGAACGTTCCCTAAAAGTTAGTTTTTGGTTTGGTTCGAACTAACCTTTAGAGAACCAAAAACTAACGTTCCCCAACGTTCCCCAAACGTTCTGTGTTAGTGTGGTACTAACGTGTACGGAGTAAGATGTGTTGGACTATATTCTGTTATGTTGGGTTCTAAAGGAGTTTAAATATCAGACGGATAAAGAAACAGGTGCTGACAGGAAGCTTTGATCAGCTGCTTTTTCTCCGCTTTGCAGAGTCTGATTAGCTATTGTAGCAGCCTCAGATAACTCTGTGTGTGTGTGTATGTGTGTGTGTTTGATCAACTGTAGACTGTTTGCCACCGAAGGGAAGGTATTTTCTGCTGTTTTTTGAATGAACTTTTGTCCAGCGTGTGTGTGTATGTGTTACTGAAAATCAAAAAAAGGAGTAACAGAAAAGAGGAAGTAATCACAAAGACAGGAAGTGTGTGTGGGAGAGCAGTCTAAAAATCAGCCCTTATAATGTCAGACTTTCACACACACACACACACACACACACACACACACACACACACACACACACACACAAATTAAAACGGGGGTGTGTGTAGAGATAAAATCAAGGTGCCCTCGCAAACGTGTGTGTTTGTGTATGTGTGTGTGGGCGGAGAGAGGGACATGATTTCATTTCAGGGTGCCTGAAGAATGAGAATGAGAGAGAGAGAGAGGGAGAGAGCGAGAGAGCTGTCTGAGCGCGCTCAGATCAGATTAGTCGGCAGACAGAGCAGCAGGCAGACGGAGCTCATCGGGAATTGAACCTGCGGAGCAACATTGTATTAATCTTCATTAAGAAGCAGCAGGTCCAGGTTTGCCTCCTCTTCCTCTTGTGTTGTCTTTGTGTACAGACTGGGCTGTGTTTCTGTGGTTCCACACCAGGTACTCCACGTCCTCTCACAGTCCATCTGCTGCAACTCTAACACACTCAACAGCTCTCTTCATCTCCACCTGTCTGACAGACACTTGTTGTTGTTGTTGTTGTTGTCCTCTCAGGTGTGTGTCTCCATGGCGACAGTTGTGTGTGTGCTGCTGAGCGTGTGCGTCAGTCTGAGTGTGGCGTTTAACCTCGACACGGCTTTCCCGCTGCTGAAGACGGGCGGAGACGGAACTCTGTTCGGACTTTCTGTCGCTCTGCACCAAGACCTGCAGACAGACAGCTACCTGTGAGTCCACCTGCCTGTCTCTCTGTCTCTCTGTCTGTCTGTCTGCCTGTCTGTCTATCTGTCTCTATGTCTGTCTGTCTGAGTATTTTGCGCCACCTGCCACGAATTTGTGGCTATTGGCATCTTTGCATTGTCTTTGTATAAGATTAGATAAGATAAGATTGGATAATGTAAGATATACTTTATTGTCTCCGAAGGGAAATTAGTTTTAGACTCTGTCTGTTCCGCAGCTTTACAAGGACAACACAAAATACAGAAAATAAGCATCTCTCAACACATACTTTCATGCAACACAAAATATGCTCTCATATACATTAGACAGGTACACACAGACACACACACACACACACACTGACACACACAGTGACATGCACACACTGACGCACAGACACACACACACACACACACACACAGATGCAACACACACAACACTCAACAACAACAACACCACACACACACACACACACACACACACACACACACAACCACACACACACACAAACACAACACCACACACACACACACACACACACACACCCACACACACACACACACACACACACACACACACACACACACACAACACACACACAGGGTCAGGTGAATGCCCTGCAGTGTTAATAATGTGTTTGGATTCAGGAGTCTTGAAGAGGCTCCAGGACCCCTAACCCTCCAGGTTGTGTGTGTGTGTGTGTGTGTGTCTGTGTGTGCGAGTTAGTGTGTGTCTGTGTGTGTGTGTGTGTGTGTGTGTGTGTGTATGTGTGTGTGTGTGTGTGTGTTAGTACTGCTTAATGCTGGTGCAGTGTCTGATGAACCTGGAGAATGATTGGATGCTGGATGATTCTAAATTTTAGCGGAGCGACCAGTGAACGGAGCCGTCTGTTTCTGTCAGTCTGAGGGTCGCTCACAGGTCACCCAGCTGTCTGTCTCTGCAGTCTCCATGACAACCGTCTCTTTATGTCCTCTGATTGGGCTGGCTGCTAATGGACCACACACCGCACGCACAGTAAAGTAGTTTCCTCGGGGAGTTGAGGGGTCACCAGTGGCTCCCTCCCCCTCAGTGATTGGCTGAACAGAATCAATAATGAATGCTTCCGGAGGTTTGAAATGTGTTTGAGACGGTTGGCGGAGCTGCTGAGGACTCTTGGCTGTTTTCAACGTGAAAAAAACACATGATCATGTCATGTCTGACAGGAAGTTACATCATCAGCACGCTAACACACCTGAGAGGTCAAAGGTCACTCGGAGACCTGGATCATCTGATGTGTGTTCAGCTGGCAGACTGATCTCTTACTCTCTGAGCCTCATTTCCTGTCTACACACACACACACACACACACACACACACACAGACCCACAGCTGTTTGAACTCAGTTTCAGCTGTGTTACAAGGGAAAGTAATCAGATTACTGATGTTGAGACAGAGATGTTATCTCCAAACTGCAAGTGAAAGAGTGGGGCGGGACTTAAATACGCTGTGTCTCTATAGTCCCAGTGATGTCATACTGTGTGTCAGCCTGTCCAGTCACATTGCTTTGTCAGGACTGAGCGTAATAAATGGAGATGTTAGAGGAGACAGCTGAGTCCTCTGTGTGTGTCTGTCTGAGTCCTTCAGACGTCTCTTCATTAATCCCAGGGAGAAGGACAAACTAAGACATAACCTCCCAGGAGACACTAGCTATGTTTACCTCCACCTGTCAATCAAATGATCTGAAGTTGTAAAAACATAGATGTAAGTAAAGCCGGTGAATGTTTGCATCCAACGGCTTTAAAGAGAATAACAACCTGTGTGTATGAATCACATGACAGTCAAGCAGACAGACACACAGACAGGCAGGCAGGCAGACAGACAGACAGACAGACAGACAGAATGTAGAGACAGGCAGACAGACAGACAGACAGACAGACAGACAGACAGACAGACACACGGACAGACAGGCAGACAGACAGTCTAGTGTTGGAAGGGATCCAAACTACCAACTCCCAAGACAAAAGATAACATGAAAAGACTAAATTGTAGAATTCAAATGAACCTTTCAGTCTAACCAAAACATAATTTCCATCTCTTCTGAGAAATAAAACAAACAAATCAAAAGCAGCTGGAGGAACGTCTGCAAACATCTCTTCCATAAGATCTGAAGAATTAATTTCTTTGTTGGACTCACAGACTCTCTACAATGTAATAATTAATAATATTTAATAAATAAAATAACATTCCTAGCATCTTTGGTGTGTGGACTGCTGTTGTGAAGCGTTGACTTTCCTTTCTGTCCGTCACCATCACTGACCGGATCTTCCAGCAGCTGGTAAACACAGAGCTCCGGTAAACACAGAGCTCCGGTAAGCACGAGCTCCGGTAAACACAGAGCTCCGGTAAACACAGAGCTCCGGTAAACACAGAGCTCCGGTAAACACAGAGCTCCGGTAAACACAGAGCTCCGGTAAACACAGAGCTCCGGTAAACGCAGAGCTCCGGTAAACACAGAGCTCCGGTAAACACAGAGCTCCGGTAAACGCAGAGCTCCGGTAAACACAGAGCTCCGGTAAACACGGACCTCCGGTAAACACAGAGCTCCGGTAAACACAGACCTCCGGTAAACACAGAGCTCCGGTAAACACAGAGCTCCGGTAAACACAGAGCTCCGGTAAACACAGAGCTCCGGTAAACACGGACCTCCGGTAAACACAGAGCTCCGGTAAACACAGAGCTCCGGTAAACACAGAGCTCCGGTAAACACAGACCTCCGGTAAACACAGAGCTCCGGTAAACACAGACCTCCGGTAAACACAGAGCTCCGGTAAACACAGAGCTCCGGTAAACACGGACCTCCGGTAAACACAGAGCTCCGGTAAACACAGAGCTCCGGTAAACACAGAGCTCCGGTAAACACAGAGCTACGGTAAACACGGACCTCCGGTAAACACAGAGCTCCGGTAAACACAGAGCTCCGGTAAACACGGACCTCCGGTAAACACAGAGCTCCGGTAAACACAGAGCTCCGGTAAACACGGACCTCCGGTAAACACAGAGCTCCGGTAAACACAGAGCTCCGGTAAACACAGAGCTCCGGTAAACACAGAGCTCCGGTAAACGCAGAGCTCCGGTAAACACAGAGCTCCGGTAAACACAGAGCTCCGGTAAACACAGAGACTCCGGTAAACACAGAGCTCCGGTAAACATAGACCTCCGGTAAACACAGAGCTCCGGAAACGCAGAGCTACGGTAAACACGGACCTCCGGTAAACACAGAGCTCCGGTAAACACGGAGCTCCGGTAAACGCAGAGCTCCGGTAAACACAGACCTCCGGTAAACACAGAGCTCCGGTAAACACAGAGCTCCGGTAAACACGGACCTCCGGTAAACACAGAGCTCCGGTAAACACAGAGCTCCGGTAAAACGGACCTCCGGTAAACACAGAGCTCCGGTAAACACAGAGCTCCGGTAAACACAGAGCTCCGGTAACTGGACGCGTTCCCTTTAAGTTAGTAGCTAATGCTGGCGCTACCCAACGCTGAACGCTGAACCACACATTTCTAGGATAACTAAATGTTCCAGGTTTTTTAAAGTTTTAGTCACTTTTTTCAACATTTTTGTCACCCGTTTTGTCTCTCTCCCCCGTCGCCCGTCTCTCTGTCTCTCTCCTGTCGCTCTCTCTCTCCCCGTCTCTCCCTGACAGCCTATTGGTCGGAGCTCCCAGGGAGAAGGCGGAGCCTAACGTCCCAGCCAATCGGACAGGAGGAGTTTTCAGCTGCCCGATCACCACTGACCAATCAGAGTGCAGCAGGATGAAGCTCATAGACCCAGGTGACTCTCTTTATAATGTGATGTTATCTCTCTCCTGGTGCATTATGGGTAGTCTATCCCTCAGTGAAAAGTGACAGCTAAGAGCTTTTATCTGTGGTAACCACAGCAACAGACATTTTCTAATCAACTTAAACTTTAATGAAAAACACAGACAGCACATAATTAGTTTATTTCCCTGAGGTTGGCTGCTTTAAAGTTTCTTTAAATATGTATCTGTATTCTCTGGTTCAGCTCACATAAAAACACAAAATATGTCTGCGTGCTAGGGCGTTAGTGGCTCGTTTACTACAGAGCCTGTTGGTAACCGTACTGTTACTGTGGGTTAGGTTTGGGTTAAAACGCAACACCCAGAATGGGTGCTGCGAGGGGCACGGGCACAAGGGGACCACTGGTGTGAATAAAAACACTTTAAAGAACTCCTTAAAAAACAGGTTCGGTTAAATAAAAATGATGGGGCTGTTTAAAAAAAAAAAAAAAAAAAAGGAGGGGGGTTAGATAATAAAAGGAGGTTAAAAGAACCACTGGAAAGGCAGGACAGCGGGAATTTAAAACTTTGAATAAAAGGTCAACTCCACAAAAACTCCAGTGTCTCTCCCAGAAGATTATTAAGGGTTAGGGTTGACCCTGGACTGTTACTGTGTAGAGGAGGGTTAGGGTTGACCCTGGACTGTTACTGTGTAGAGGAGGGTTAGGGTTGACCCTGGACTGTTACTGTGTAGAGGAGGGTTAGGGTTAGGGACTGTTACTGTGTAGAGGAGGGTTAGGGTTGACCCTGGACTGTTACTGTGTAGAGGAGGGTTGGGTGTATAGGTGGGTTAGGATGTTACTGTGTAGAGGGTTAGAGTTAGGGACTGTTATTGTAGAGGGGTTGGGTAACTGTTACTGTGTAGGGAGGGTTAGAGTTAGGGACTGTTACTGTGTAGAGGAGGGTTAGGTGCCCTGGACTGTTACTGTGTGGGAGGGTTAGGGTTAGGGTTGACCTTGGACTGTTACTGTGTAGAGGAGGGTTAGTTAGACCTGACTTTACTGTGTAGAGGAGGGTTAGGATTGACCCTGGACTGTTACTGTGTAGAGGAGGGTTAGGGTTGACCCTGGACTGTTACTGTGTAGAGGAGGGTTAGGATTGACCCTGGACTGTTACTGTGTAGAGGAGGGTTAGGGTTAGGGACTGTTACTGTGTAGAGGAGGGTTAGGGTTAGGGTTGACCTTGGACTGTTACTGTGTAGAGGAGGGTTAGGGTTAGGACTGTTACTGTGTAGAGGAGGGTTAGGGTTAGAGTTGACCCTGGACTGTTACTGTGTAGAGGAGGGTTAGGGTTAGGGACTGTTACTGTGTAGAGGAGGGTTAGGGTTGACCCTGGACTGTTACTGTGTAGGGGACGGTTAGGGTTAGGGACTGTTACTGTGTAGAGGAGGGTTAGGGTTAGAGTTGACCCTGGACTGTTACTGTGTAGAGGAGGGTTAGGGTTAGGGACTGTTACTGTGTAGAGGAGGGTTAGGGTTGACCCTGGACTGTTACTGTGTAGAGGACGGTTAGGGTTAGGGACTGTTACTGTGTAGAGGAGGGTTAGGGTTAGAGTTGACCCTGGACTGTTACTGTGTAGAGGAGGGTTAGGGTTAGGGACTGTTACTGTTAAGATTAGTGACTGTGTAGAGAGGGTTAGGGTTAGAGTTGACCCTGGACTGTTACTGTGTAGAGGAGGTTGTTATATTAACTGATTGTAGTGGACTGTTACTGTGTAGAGGAGGGTTAGGATTAGAGTTGACCCTGGACTGTTACTGTGTAGAGGAGGGTTAGGGTCAGAGTTGACCCTGAACTGTTACTGTGTAGAGGAACACTGGATGTTGTTTAAACTGGCGAGTCTTCAGTCAGGACTGCAGTTTTTCTAAATGAACATGTTAGATAAATAATGTTTGGCATGTCTGATTGTCTGTTGCAGAGCTGAACTTGTCTGAGGACCTGATTGAAGACATGTGGTTGGGCGTCTCAGTAGCCAGTCAGGGCCGACCTGGAGGGAGGGTCCTGGTGAGTCTGACTTCTCATTGGCTCATCCAACTCTCACAGTAACTAACCGTCTCCTAACGGTCTCCTCTCTCTCTCTCTCTCTCTCTCTCTGCAGGCGTGCGGTCATCGTTTTGTTAAACTCTATGGAGAGTTTAAACTCAGACACATGATTGGCCGCTGTTATCTTCATGGAAACGACCTTCAGTACAACGAGACAGACGGACACTGGCAGACCTTCGACCAGCCCTGCAGGTATTATATCTGTTAGCATATTTGTTAGCAAAACTGTTAGCATATCTGTTAGCATGACTGTTGTCTGTGTCTGTGTGTGTTCAGTCACCTGGGTGATGTCAGCGGTGAGGTCATGTGTAACATGGGGATCTCTGCCTCCATCACTCAGACTGAAGTCATCGTCGGCTCACCTGGAAGCTACGAATGGCAAGGTGAGCTTCTGTTTCTAACGTCTCTTCATTTATCTTTGTTTGTTTTCATGCACAGCAGTAACTGGGGTATGGTTTAACCCTGGTTCCGTGAATAACGGTTCTGCCAGTTCTCCCTGTACACATGAGCAGGAAGAATGACGGAGTAACTCTACCTCCGGTACAGTAGGTGTTGCACAACTGGCTTTTTCTTCTGGTTGATCGATGTCAACATTACACAGACCGGACACTAAATTGGTAAAATTTAACAACTTAATTTACACACTCTTGTCACAGCGTAGGAACGCAGTGTTCTTGCCAGCTGACTGACACCTTAGTTTGTCTCGTTATATCTAACCAGTGTCGGGTGGAGTTAGCAAACGTTAACGTGAACATTAGCCAGCAGCCGCAGCGGGGGCTGTTCGGTCTCTCCATTTCTTTGCTGAGGCACAGTGTTGACAGACTCGGACATGGACAGTCTTTTGACATCTCCCGATGTCCGCTGCAGCCTTGGTGGGGAGAAAAACAGACAGTTTGAAGTTGAAGTTTGAAACCAGCATCAGCTTTAAATACGGTCCTAATCTAGTCCTCACTAGCAAGTTTCAAATAATTTCACTGGAGTTACCGTTATTATTTTTCACGTGATCAATACCGAATTCAATCTAATTGGATGGGAATATACTGTAGGCTACGTTGCATGTAACGCACCACTACAAGACGACTCGACAGATTCGGCCGCATTCTGCATTCATTTGGCGGCAAATAATTGCAGCTTGATGGTGGTAGCGTTAGCACTAGTAGTATGGACGGCGACATGATTGAAAATGAAGAAAACAGAGATCCCAGAGATTAGGCAGACAAGCAGCAAGACATTCCCAATCATCCCTGGCCTTATCTGAGAGAGATGTTTGAGATAGGCTAGGAGGCATCAAGTATGACTCCTGGCCAATGTGCTGTGTAACTCTAAAAGTATGGGGAACTTCTTAATTAATCTATGTTTAGTAATTCATATTGTATTTTTTTTTTTCTTTCTTTGTATTTGACCCCCACACATACATGTAGATTCCTTTAAATGTTAAGGGGACGATTAAAAGAGAAACTGGATCTGTGAATTCTCACAGAATCACAATTGAATTCATATCTTGCTACTCAGTCAGAATCTTATTAAGCTGGAGCCCCAGTCTCTGTCACAATAATCATATATGTGATGTTTGGCAGACATCCATTTAAAATGTAGACAATGGCATATAAAGAGCCCTGGTTTTATGTCCACTGAAGTTTCTCATCTTGCACTCTAGTAACGCGTGTGTGGTCCAGGTAGCTTTGCATAAAAAGTGGTTGTCATTCGCAAGGCTACTTTTACTTTTATACTTTAAGTACATTTCAAAGCCTGTACTTTGTTACTTTTACTTAAGTAAAGAAGTTAAATCAGTACTTCTACTTTTACCAGAGTGTTTTTTAACACAAGTATCTGTACTTCTACTTAAGTACGGGAAGTGAGTACTTTTGCCATCTCTGGTGTCTGTGTGTGTTGTAGGAAATGTCCACGTCTCTTGGATGAATCCAGACGATGTCTTTGACACCCGGAGGAGTTCCTTCCCCAACATGAGGCGCAGACACATTTACACAGGTGAACTGTCCCTTTAAATCTCCACTTCTCCTCTAGCAGGTGAACTGTCCCTTTAAATCTCTGATACTCCTTTATAACTCAGTGAAACAGGTTCACTCAGAGAGACTTCTTCTTTATCTCTGATCAAACATCCAGAAATCACAACACTTTTCTTCAAGATCAAAGTAATCCAAGATATTTGTCTGTACATCCCACTTTTTCAGAAATATGTGGATATTTTCCTAAAAGTATTTGAAATTTTGTGTGTGTGTGTGTGTATGTGTGTGTGTCTCTGCAGGCTATTCGGTGACTCAGGCTCTCAGTCTCCTTTCTAAGGACGATGAAACCATAGTAACAGGTGAGCGACTCCTCCCCTTCCTGTTCTGTTTGAACGTCTGGCTGCCGTACTGATTTCTGTCCCGATGTTTGGCTCAACAGGAGCTCCTAAAGACAGTAAAGAAGACGCTCGCGGCTCCGTGCTGCTGGCCGCCAAGCGCTCCAAAACACTGATGACTCAGCAGACTCTGCGCGGGGAACAGACGGGCTCATACTTCGGCAACGCCGTGGCAACCACCGACATCAACAATGACGGGTAACGCAGGGTTCACAGGTTACTTCCTGTGTCTGCTTTTTGTATTCCAACAGTCCAACATCTCAGCATCGATACAGGATTGACACAGAGAATGCGGCGTTACTTTGCTGTATCAGTGTTTTCCCCTCTACGTTTTTATAAGCTACTGACCTGAAAAACTGAGCTTTTATAAAGACAAAGGGGGAAACAGACGTGAGGAATCAGCAGAGAGAATGGAGAAACACTAAGCTAACATTAACTAACTAAATGACATGTCTGTAAGTTAAGCTAACACATGTAACGTTGGGCATAACGTTAGCGTAGTGAAAGGATCGAAGACTTGTTTTCCTCTCCGGTGTGGGCGGGGCTTATGTGTGGAGACAGACTTGTGCTTTTCTGTGTCCTGCAGGTGGAACGACCTGCTGGTGGGCGCTCCTTTTTACTTCCATCGCCAGCACGAGGTGGGCGGAGCAGTTTACGTTTACATGAACGCAGGAGGGCGGTTTGATTCTCGGGCCAGCACGGTGCTGAGAGGACCGGCTGGCTCGGCGTTTGGTATGGCTGTCACCGCCGCCGGAGACCTGAACCAAGATGGCTTCCAGGGTGAGGACGCAGATATTAACTGGTTCAAATGTTTAGGACTGTTCCTGTCTACTTTAGTTCAAACGTACGGTTGAATGAGCAATTTGTTTGACATTTAGGGTGTACATGCTGTGCTGACAATACAACTTTGCCAGGATATTTCCTCACTTGCACCACAGCAAATGAAACTAAAAGAAATAGAAGTTGCACTCAAAAAGTGTAACAAAATGCTGAAGGAGAAGAAGAAGCTAAGGCGTTTTTTGTGTCTCAGACTTTGCAGTCGGAGCTCCTTTCCATGAAACAGGAAGTGTGATGATCTGGAGCGGGAGCAGAGAGGGCGTCTCTGCAGACCCGAGCCAGGTCAGTGGTAGTCTATTTCAACTATGATTCATTTAAGGGATTGCTCCGGTGCTGCTGGAAGATCTCTCTTTTCTGCTGCACGACTAAAACTACTTTTGAACGTCCACATGTTCCACCAAAACAAGTTCCTTCCTGAGACTATTTAGCAGAGGCACCGTGGCTCCGTCCGGAGCTTAGCACCTCCCAAGATGATTGTGATTGGTTTAAAGAAATGCAAACAAACCAGAGCACATTTTTCTCCTATCCAGGAATGCTGTGTTGACTAGCCAGACCTTCCTCTGCGCAGCGCTGTGGAGGAGGGTCTGGACAGGTCAGTGAACACTTCTGTATGATAGCAATGATTGTGTTTACGCACAGTTTAAAGAAAAAATTATATAGGCAATACTCCGGTTTCTAGGCAGCCATGTAAACACGTTCCCCCCATTTCTGAACTCAGAGTTCTCCTCCCATCTCCTTTCGTAACCTGGGATTCCTGCATCTCTCTGTCTCCTCCTGCAGGTGATCTGGGGCAGCAGAGTGTCTGTAACTCTCTCTGTCTCCCCCTGCAGGTGATCAGGGGCAGCAGAGTGTCTGTAACTCTCTGTGTCTCCCCTGCAGGTGATAAGGGGCAGCAGAGTGTCTGTAACTCTCTGTGTCTCCCCCTGCAGGTGATAAGGGGCAGCAGAGTGTCTGTAACTTTCTCTGTCTCCCCTGCAGGTGATCTGGGGTAGCAGAGTGTCTGTAACTCTCTGTGTCTCCCCTGCCTGCAGGTGATCAGGGGGTAGCAGAGTGTCTGTAACTCTCTGTGTCTCCCCCTGCAGGTGATCTCGGGGGTAGCAAAGTGTCTGTAACTCTCTGTGTCTCCCCTGCAGGTGATCTGGGGCAGCAGAGTGTCTGTAACTCTCTCTGTCTCCCCCTGCAGGTGATCTGGGGTAGCAGAGTGTCTGTAACTCTCTGTGTCTCCCCCTGCAGGTGATCTGGGGTAGCAGAGTGTCTGTAACTCTCTGTGTCTCCCCCTGCAGGTGATAAGGGGTAGCAGAGTGTCTGTAACTCTCTGTGTCTCCCCCTGCAGGTGATCTGGGGTAGCAGAGTGTCTGTAACTCTCTGTGTCTCCCCCTGCAGGTGATCTGGGGTAGCAGAGTGTCTGTAACTCTCTGTGTCTCCCCCTGCAGGTGATCTGGGGTAGCAGAGTGTCTCCGGGCTTCAGGACGTTTGGCTACTCTCTGTCTGGAGGTCTGGATGTCGACAGGAACAGATATCCAGACCTGCTGGTCGGCTCTCTGGACGATACCGTAGCTCTGCTCAGGTACCTCTTATCTTATCTTAACTTATCTTATCATAACTTAA
Source organism: Perca fluviatilis (assembly GCF_010015445.1). Lineage (NCBI taxonomy): Eukaryota > Metazoa > Chordata > Actinopteri > Perciformes > Percidae > Perca > Perca fluviatilis. The sequence continues at coordinate 37,897,306 of NC_053126.1, forward strand.
CTTATCTTATCTTATCTTATCTTAACTTATCTTATCCTATCTTATCTTTCTAACAGTGACCATCTGTTCAAATTGTACTTTTACATTTGTATTGGTTTCCTCAGAACTCGTCCAGTCGTTCACCTGAATAAAACCATTCGAGTTTCTCCAAACGTCGTCGACCCCAACAGCTGCGACTTCTGGTGAGATGCAAACCTGCTAACAAGCTAACAGACAAACATGCTAACAGGCTAACAGGCGGACTCACTGTGTGTGTGTGTGTGTGTGTGTGTGTGTGTGTGTGTGTCAGTGTTCAGGTGGAGGTGTGTTTCTCTTACATGTTCAGCACTGGAGAGAGGAACGACAGAGACAACATCAGTGAGTATAAACAGCTTCATATTTATTGTAATAACATGAAGTTTGACCCATGCATACTGCATCATGTCAACAGGGACACAGCCAATCTTCAGTCAATTTTCCTCAAATCTTCTGGGCTTTAATGGCCTTTAATTGACAGGATTGCTTGAGAGAGCAAGGGGAGGAAGATATGTGGTTGGATTTAAACCCCGAGCCGCTGCCAAAGAGTCAGCCTACTCTCTAGTGGGAGAGCTAGAGGTCGCCCCATTGTCCTCAGACTTTATGAAAATTAAAACAAACAAACAATGTGTTAACACATCTCCACCTGAGCAGCCTAAATTCTACAGAGTTTTTATCTGGATCACTGCTGAAAACTGTTGAAACATCCACAGATTCAGTTTGTTTCTGAGGATCTGTCAAAACATGACTGTAAGAATCATTTAAAGTTGTCGTTTTCTAATTTTTGTCAATAATATTCTTCCAGCTCAGAACACTCTGAATAGCACAGAACATTTCTGGTAGAAAACAAAGCCTTATTACAGTGGAACAGCGCTGCATCTGTTTAGGAATTATACATAAAAATAATCTCAAATTCCCCTATTTGAGAAACATTGATTGAAACCTCAGACTGCAGCCGGCTGTTAGCATCTGGCGCTAACTTGACAGATGAGTGTTTATGAGGACACGATGCTAACGAGTCTGTTCATGGTCTGCTGCTTCCTGTGTTTGTGTGTGTGTGCGTGCGTCGCGTGCGTGCATGCGTTGCATTACGTGCGTGTGTGTGTGTGTGTGTGCATGTGTGTGTGTGTGTGTGTGTGTGTGTGTGCTCTCAGCTAATTGGGCGACCTGATCGATTGACAGGACACAGATGTCAATTAACAGCAGCTGTTAATCAACAAAGTGACACACACACACATATCAGATTACATCATCATGTGTCCTTGTGTGTCCTCAGGTCCTTGTCCTCTGCATGTGTTTCTGTGAATGATAAATCACATTACAGAAACTGATATTATTATACACACACACACACACACACACACACACTCAGTATTCCTCTGGGAGCGCTCTGTATTCTCTGCTTCTGTCTCGTTAATATGACCAATCAGAGACGAGGTCACACTGTTGCTATGACACCAAACCCCACATGCGCACGCACACGCACACACACACACACACACATACACACATATACACACACACACACACACACACACACACACACACAACACACACACACACATAAATGAACCAATGAGATTAAACACCAGATACAAAATATACAATTGAAACAGACATAAGGTTTAAAACCTAAATGTCTGATCTGATGATTTATCGAGCTTAATCTTATTGGGAGACTATTCTAAAGCTGAAGAGCTGCCGACTGAGGGGCAACGTCTCCCTGAGGTACACTCAAGCCTACCATCCACTAGAAGAACGTAAAAAGACTCTGAAATAGTCTTGCATGTCCAGCTCTATCTCCACAGCACTGTGCAGAAAAGTCTGGCTACACCACAGATGCATTCTGGGATAGGAGACTAAACTCTCCTGGTTTATTGGCATATCTTTAAACCAATCACAATGGTCTTGGGCGGCACTAAGCTCCAGACAAAGCGACGGTGGCTCTGCTAAATAGTCTCAGGAAGGAACTTGTTTCGCCACATACAATATTAAATGAAGTTAACTGTTGACACAATCCAGTAACGTGAGCTATTTAAATTAGCGGATGTTGCGGCTATTCCTGGAAATCAATGTTGTTGATCCAGACTAACTCTGAAAAGACTAACGTCTGACAGCATCTCACATCTAAAGACAATCTGTCATAATGTCCAACACATTCTCACTCCCATCCCATCAGAAAGCGACACTTGGTCCGGTATCTTTGGTGTTTGTTATTTCTGCAACAAGTCTCCTTTAGCGTCATATTTAGATGCAGTTGTTTGGGACACTTGCCGTCACTTTTAGACGCTCTGGGTCGGGACGTACGTTTAACTGAGACGCGGCATAAGAACGGGACAGTTAGGATTGGCACAAGATGGTGGGTGGGGTTACAAAATGTACGTTTCAGTGACACACAGGACATGAACCCTGGTCTCCAGGGGGAAAGTCTTGTGTTGTTTGTTCCTGTGTTTGAGCATCAAAACTGATGAATTGATGAAAACTCCCAGCCAGATTATGCGGACTAGACCGAGAAGATGGAGATCAGGCACCCATGTTCTTGCGTGATCGCTGACTAAATGTTATCAGGGGCAACAATCACAACTTCAGTTTTATCTGCAGACAATTGTTTGCATTCAAACTGTTTAGTACAGTAGTTTCAGTTTTATTTCTGTGTTGTGCCAAACATTTGGCCCATCTCACATGGGATTACAAGACACGTCTGTTTAACAGACATATTTCAGTCTTGCAAATACAAAATGTGGAGAAATACATGAATGAAAATAAGAAACATTTTTGCACACTCTGGCTCTATATGCTCTATAAATTCTGACGTTTTGGCCCTCAGGCTTTCTTTCATGATAAAAAATACATTTTCTATATTATTTAAACAACACATCGTCAAGTTTGGACAGTCAAAGGTCAAACACACAGAGATCTTTGTCTTTGGGATGAATTATATACAACATACAGTAATTCACTGTGCCATATTCAGGTTTAATCATCATAAAAATAATAATAATAAGTTTATTTGATATAGCACCTTTCACAGACAGAGTCACAAAGTGCTTCACATGATAAAAATTTGTACAAAACATAGTAAGTTATACAACTAAAAAGACTAAAAACAGTCATTAAAAAACATTGTATGTAAAAGACAACATTTTACATACAGGAATCAAAAGTTTCAAAATCAAAATTTAAACAAGTGCGTCTTCAGCTGCTTTTTAACAGCTTCAACAGAGACTGCAGGACGTAAGACAATAGGAAGAGCATTCCACAGGTTTGGAGCCACCGCTTCAAAGGAACGGTCACCTCTAGTCTTTAAACGGGTGCGTGGAACAACCAGTAATCCCTGGTTAGAAAACCTGAGGGGCCTATTCGTAGTGTATGAATGGAGCAGGTCCAAGATATACGCCGGAGCCTGATCATGCAAAGCTTTATAAGACCCTGAAGTTAATCGGAAGCCAATGTAATGAGTATAAAATCGGAGTGATGATACACAATTTTAGTCCATTTTTTGGTCAATCCGCTGCCCTTTGTCCTTAGCAAACCTATTAACCAACATTTAGCTTTTCATTATTAAAAAGTGACTCACAAAACAACGTGCATATATCTTTAGACCAAGAGCCAGAGGTTTGTTACAGTACGTTCATGTGGTTAAATGAAAGATATAAACTGCTGTTGTCAGTGTACAATGATAGCAGATGTTTCTAAAACTACTAACATCTGTCCCAGAGGAAGGAGGCATATGTATCTTATCTGTCTGTTATTTTGTGACCTTTTCATCTGAACCACCTTGACTCGACTTTGTGTTTTGAAGCTGCTAAAGAAATTAAGTAAGGGTTAATGCCCGACGAGGTGACTTCGGCGGAGGCGGTTCACACCTCGCCGTCGTCCAGTACTACCTGACAATGGACACCTCGAAGGGCATTAACCCGCTTATACCATGGTCACTTGCCAAATAACATATTTTTAAAACATTAGTTCATATTTTAATTAGTTTTACCATCGAAATCTAAAGTTTATCCAAACAATAACTCTTTATATAGTCCGCTCAGCTGATAGAAGCCTTCAGTTTAGCTACGAGCCAGAAAGCTAACGCTATGCTAGCAAGATCCAAAGTCAATAACATTGTGTACAGTTGGCAATCAGTAAAAATAATTTGACAGTATGTTGAACAACAAGACAAGCTAGCTATCAGCCATGTCATTGTCCCCAAAACAATATAACGACTTTTACGAAGAATTAGATCCGCGATGTGTAACATTACTGTCGGCTGCAGCGGCGCAGCCTGAAGCAGCGAGCTGAACAGTGAACGGGATGTGAGATAACGTTATTCTCTGTGAAACAAAGTCAGTCCAGAGGGCCAGTAGAACTTACTTCTTGCAGCCTGTGTGTTTTAGCGCCATCCTGTGGTGTTCAGAGGATGATTTGGAAATAATAAATCCATATTTCCTTATTGATTTAATTTAGCGCATTCATATAGAACAGTAAACAGTCAGTTTCACCGAACTCCTTTAGTAGGTGTCCTCTATCACTTTTTAATGGACACCCTGCAGCCAATCAGAATCGAGTATTCACCCAGACCATGGTATAACACTTTTTAATGGACACCCTGCAGCCAATCAGAATCGAGTATTCACCCAGACCATGGTATAACTTCCTTCGTGTAACCTTCATTTATATGAAAATAAGATGTTGATATTTAACAAATATATATAAAGTGTGAGGTGTTTTTAATATTGTGTCTGTCTGTCTGTCTGTCTGTCTGTCTGTGTGTCTCTCTCTCAGCCGTCCACTTCGCCATTGCTGCTGATGTCACCAGCCTCAACCCCCGCCTCCATTTCCGGGACAATGGGAAGAGTGTGTACTCAAGTTACCTGTCAATGCCGAAAAAACAATGTGAGACCTTAAGAGTCGGACTGCTGGTGAGACACACTCACATCTGGACACGTTGATTTTAATAACTCATAACTATCTGAAGGGAAACGCTATTAACCGAATCTCTGTGACGTCTCTATAACATAACAATCACTTCCTCCCTTTGTGCAACAAGCATAGTGTGCGCACGCTGTGCCGAGCCTAGGAGGATATTACTAATGCTCTGTTAAAATAACAATGAAATGCTGCGGGTTTTTGTGGATCAAATGGCGCAATCACTTTCTGCTGACTCGAGATAGCAATACTCCCAGAATGCACCTTAACACACCTCCCTGTAAGACCAGCACGCCCATGGGCCACAGATGGGTGCAGGTGCATTTGTATTTAAACAGGAAATTGACAACTGCATCGGTCTTAAAGGTGCTGTAGCTAGGATTGTGAAGATCCAGGACTTAGCCAAAGAATTTGAACATTGACATCTTCTCAGTCACTTCGCCGCTTTCTGCTAAAACGGTCTCCTAAGCCCCTCCCCCCCACAAGGGAGAATGAATGCATTTGCATGAGCAGTGATTGACACGCAGTTAAACCCCCCCCCGGCCCTGTTTGGTGTATCTGAACAGGGAGCGACGGATTTTAGCACTACAGGCTGTAGGTGGTGCCAGAGAAGCTGGATTTTTTTTAAATGACCTGCTTCATGTAGTTCTACTCGAACATAGGGTCAGTTTCAGCAAATATGACAGAAAGTTAGTTTTATAAGGCTTACCTACTGCACCTTTAAGACTAGCAAAGACACTTGCGTCTGGCTATGTGCTGCACCGGGTGCAAGAAAAGAAGTTTTCTACCCAGAAGTTATTGTGAACCAACATTATGATTGGCTCCATTGAAATGTATTTCAAATGAAAAACAAATCTGATGTCCAGTCTGAGAATCTTTCCCAAGTTATCCACCAAAAACCTTTTTTAACAACTGAAAATAAAAGCTAACGTCACCTCTGCTACAACTTCCAATAATAATAACAAATGTTCTCACGAACATTGACTCTGAATGTTTCTCTTTTGATTTCTAAAGGAAAAAACACGTGAGATGTGCAGTTTGATGCAGTTTCAGATATTTTAAGGTTTAATGAAAGGAAGTTGTGCTGTGTGAGATAAGAGTGACTGATTCTTCTGAGCTTTAATCAGAGTTTACTTCCTGTTTCTCCTCCAGCGTTCAGTCAGAAAACACTAAACTTTCTGTTGGAGAAACGTCTGAATGGAACAGTTTAACATTTTTGTTGGTAAATGCACGTTGAGTTAAAGTTGACTGTTCAGAAATGTTCAGGACTCGTCCTATCACGTCCTTATAACTTTCTTATCTGCGCATGTTTGTGTTTCTGTATATCTCTGTTGTGATGACTCAGTGAACGCTGTTTCAAACTGGTTCCGTCTATGGAAATTTATGGAAGTTTATGGAAATCATCAACAGTTCAACTCAACAACAGACTTTACTGCTTGGGATTACCTTTCAGGGGATAACGCTGCCATGCCCAAAGACAGCCATGTTGATGAAGAAAGAGTGGAGAAAAACGCTGTACTTATACATTTAAAGAGGAATAAGTTCACAAAACAGTTCATTTTAGACCCTGTCTGCAGAGAGAGAAAGTCCTGCACCGTCAGTGCTTCCTCACGTCTACGTTCAGTTAAAGTGGAGTCATCATCATGTGTCTTGATGCTGTTTAAAGTCTTACTAAAAAAAGTAACTAGATAAGATAAGCCTTTATTAATTTGTCTTGGGCAGTCGAGAGAACAAGAAATGGCAACGTATCGCACATAAACACAGTAAACATACAGTACACATGCAGAAAACATATGCATACATTATGTCATCCAAATGCGTTAAATATACATCCAATAAACCTCACACAAGACCCCCCTACCTTCCATTAAAGGACAATTCTGGTGCAAAATGAACCTAGGGGTTAATTACATATGTGTACCGAGTCGATCGTTCTCTGGGAAATGTTTTCATGCTAATCAAATGTGTCTCTAGCTTTAAACAAGCTACGCGAACCAGTGGTTAGCTGCTAACTCTAGCTTTCGGGGCAGATGGTAAATCTGGTAAATTTTATACCACTAACAAGGCTCAAAATAGCACCACACTTAAACAGTAGCATAATGAGGGTCTCTGCATGTAAACCCAAGCATTGAGAACTTTGTGTACAGATAGTTTATTAAAAAGATAGATTATAAAGATACAGTGAGTAAAATAAGTATTTGAACACCCTGCTATTTTGCAAGTTCTCCCACTTGGAAATCATGGAGGGGTCTGAAATTGTCATCGTAGGTGCATGTCCACTGTGAGAGACATAATCTAAAAAAAAAAATCCAGAAATCACAATGTATGATTTTTTAACTATTTATTTGTATGATACAGCTGCAAATAAGTATTTGAACACCTGTCTATCAGCTAGAATTCTGACCCTCAAAGACCTGTTAGTCTGCCTTTAAAATGTCCAACTCCACTCCATTTATTATCCTAAATTAGATGCACCTGTTTGAGGTCGTTAGCTGCATAAAGACACCTGTCCACCCCATACAATCAGTAAGAATCCAACTAGTAACATGGCCAAGACCAAAGAGCTGTCCAAAGACACTAGAGACAAAATTGTACACCTCCACAAGGCTGGAAAGGGCTACGGGGAAATTGCCAAGCAGCTTGGTGAAAAAAGGTCCACTGTTGGAGCAATCATCAGAAAATGGAAGAAGCTAAACATGGACTGGGGCTCCATGCAAGATCTCACCTCGTGGGGTCTCAATGATCCTAAGAAAGGTGAGAAATCAGCCCAGGACTACACGGGAGGAGCTGGTCAATGACCTGAAAAGAGCTGGGACCACCGTTTCCAAGGTTACTGTTGGTAATACACTAAGACGTCATGGTTTGAAATCATGCATGGCACGGAAGGTTCCCCTGCTTAAACCAGCACATGTCAAGGCCCGTCTTAAGTTTGCCAATGACCATCTGGATGATCCAGAGGAGTCATGGGAGAAAGTCATGTGGTCAGATGAGACCAAAATAGAACTTTTTGGTCATAATTCCACTAACCGTGTTTGACGGAAGAAGAATGATGAGTACCATCCCAAGAACACCATCCCTACTGTGACGCATGGGGGTGGTAGCATCATGCTTTGGGGGTGTTTTTCTGCACATGGGACAGGGCGACTGCACTGTATTAAGGAGAGGATGACCGGGGCCATGTATTGCGAGATTTTGGGGAACAACCTCCTTCCCTCAGTTAGAGCATTGAAGATGGGTCGAAGCTGGGTCTTCCAACATGACAATGACCCGAAGAACACAGCCAGGATAACCAAGGAGTGGCTCTGTAAGAAGCATATCAAGGTTCTGGCGTGGCCTAGCCAGTCTCCAGACCTAAACCCAATAGAGAATCTTTGGAGGGAGCTCAAACTCTGTGTTTCTCAGCGACAGCCCAGAAACCTGACTGATCTAGAGAAGATCTGTGTGGAGGAGTGGGCCAAAATCCCTCCTGCAGTGTGTGCAAACCTGGTGAAAAACTACAGGAAACGTTTGACCTCTGTAATTGCAAACAAAGGCTACTGTACCAAATATTAACATTGATTTTCTCAGGTGTTCAAATACTTATTTGCAGCTGTATCATACAAATAAATAGTTAAAAAATCATACATTGTGATTTCTGGATTTTTTTTTTAGATTATGTCTCTCACAGTGGACATGCACCTGCGATGACAATTTCAGACCCCTCCATGATTTCTAAGTGGGAGAACTTGCAAAATAGCAGGCTGTTCAAATACTTATTTTCATTGTTCATGTTTACATGAGGGTGCCATCTTAGAAAACAGTCATGACCAGTCGAACGACAAACGCCATGCAACCAGTAACCAATAACATAGCTCAAACACAGCATTCATGATTAGACTGCTCATGACTGTTTTTCCAAGATGGAAACATTTCCCAGGGAACGTTCGACTTGGTACACATATGTTATTAACCCCAAGGTTCATTTTGCACCGGAATTGTCCTTTAATAAGAACTGTAAGTAGATTGGGTTACTACGAACCAACCAACCCCTTCTTATTATACACACACGCTTTAAAATTCAGTCATCTAGTCGATCTAAACACAGTATTCAAAGGTTGGTAGAAGTATGAACTGAAGGGAATGTCTAAAAAACAAGTAAGAACATCTGTATGTCGTCGGTAAAAGGGTTTAACTTGTGGAACAGTTTTAATATAGAATTAACTATGTGTAGTTCACTTTTCAAATTTAAAACCATGTTTAAAAAATGTTCAACAAATTTATAAAAGGTTGATCATTTTGTTTGTAGAACTTCTGTTTTGTTTTGTTTTGTTCTTTTTCTTTGAAAAGAAATGTTTATTGCTTTGATTTGGTTTTGGGCTTAAGGGTTAGGGTTTTGTGTGTTTTGTGTGTGTGTGTGTGGGTTTAACTATATTCGTGGGGTCCAAAAACCGGGTCCAGTATACTTGTGGGGTCCGGACAGCTTTGTGGGGCCAAAATGCTGGACCCCACAAGTTTAAAGGGCTGGTTCAGGGTTAAGACTTGGTTTTAGGATTAGGGATAGAATTAGGTTATGGTTAGGGTGAGGATAAGGGTTAAGGTTAGGCATTTAGTTGTGATGGTTAAGGTTAGGGTAAGGGGCTAGGGAATGCATTATGCCAATGACGGGTCCCCACAAAGAAAGTGAAATGCACTGTGTGTGTGTGTGTGTGTGTGTGTGCGTGTGTGTTTGCTGTTAACAGCACAGACTGAAAACTATCACTGTTGGTGCGTTCAAGGACGCTCTGGAGTCGTCTGTTGCACTGGCGAGTCGCGTCAGAGGATCAAAGACAGAAGACAAACATTCCCCGTGTAAAAAGTGTTGAGTTTCAGTTGTGTGTGTTTGTGTTCTGCAGAGTCCGATCCGAGACAAAGTGGAACCTCTGGTGTTCTTGCTGAACGTCTCTCTGTACGAGAAGCTTCCCAAGAAAAGAAACGCCGTGCAGGACTTGAAACGCCTCCCGGTGCTGAGCCAGACGCCTCGGCCCATCAGAACCCAGGTCAGAACCTAATACACATCAGCTTTGAACTCCAGAGAACTGCTTTGAGTTAAACATGTGAAGCCAAACACTTAATTTCGTGCATTATGGTGAATTTATGGTTTACTATTCTCCTGTATTGTTCAAAACTTTCTGCATATTCTAGAACATCACACTTGTTTAAGGATGTTTTTTTAGGAATCATGAACATCTGAACAACTAATCTGTTAGAGAATGAGACCTTGTTAAAGCCAGAAGCTTTATTTCTCACTTACTGTTGTGTTCTGTAACCCCTGATGTAGCAACGCAGACACAGTTCTTGTTGCACCCTACCCCCCTCACAGATTAAATACTGGATTCATAAATGTCCGTTTGAAAGTCGTAAATGTTAGAAAATGTTCACTTCATTTCATTCAGATTGTCAAACTGTAATAGCTGTCCTCATCTGTTCATTCCTTCGCTGATGTTGAATTTCAGATCCACATCCAGAAGGCCTGTGGTTCTGATAACCGCTGCCATAGCAACCTGCAAATGACGGCCCAGTTCACAGACGAGAACCAGAAACCCTTTGCCATGTAAGTGAAGACTGTGGGTCCACTCTGAGTAAGCTTTTCTGTCTTTGTGCTAAAACAAATCCAATAAAACAATGTGGGTTCAACAAACGGATGCTCAGGTAATGATTGATTGTTCATATCAAGTAGATTTGTTTTCTAATGAGAGAAGTAGAACTGAAGTATGGTTCAAAGAAGCACTTTGTCTCTACTTTTAATAGTTGTAGTAGTTGTAGTAAATAAATATAGGAGTTCAGGTATGCAGCAAATCTTCAAAAATGTCATCATTACTCATGCATGAATCAGTTTTACTGTGGATCATGTGACACGTGAGTTGAGCAGCTTTTTAGCTGGTCAGTCCACCAATATTATCACTACTCCCACTGCTGACTGCAAGATTAGTTTGCTCCTAAAATGTTAGTGTAACCTTGTTAGCATTAGCATTCGGCCTGCACATCTTCTCTACATCTTCGTACTTCCAACTTTGTGTGGAATACCTGCAGACAAGGGACATGTAAGTAGTTATATACAATTTCTTTTGTAGATAAGGGTGAACTTGTGTGTGTGAGAACAAGGTGACTCACCGCCAAAACACTGCTACAACACACACAACAGTTCACCATAATCTACAAAAGAACTACTTCCATGTCCCTGTTCTGCAGGTATTCCACGCAAAGTTGGAAGTGCACCCTTGTTTAGAAGAAGTACTCGGCTAATCCTGCCTTATACTGACCGAAGTTGGAGAAACAGCTAGCTGATGTGGTATTAGCTAAAGCAGCATTAGCTTCTAGCTAGTAGCCCAGTACCTAGCTACTACACATGTGCGCTTCCCACCAAAGATGGGATAGAAGTGTGATGTCTCACTCTGTAGCTAAAACAGAGACCTGAAGATACAGGGTGAAAAAAGGGGCTGCAGCAATGTGCAGTACAACAAATATATGGTGTTTCTTTGAAAATTAAACCATATAAACCTATTATGGTACAACCTCAAAATACAATTATGAACCTGAAAATTAGCATAATATAGACAGTTCGTCCTGCATTTAGGGTGGTGTTGGTTTAACAGATGATTAGCAGCTCTCTCACATTACAAAGGTTTGTCCTAACCAGGCCACTGTATCATCTCCTAACTGATTTTCCCAGATGACCTCAGACTGTTGCTGTCATGTTGTGATTTGTGTACATGTCTGTCTCCAGGCAGAAGGACAGTCAAGTGTTACACTACGACTCCAGCATTAACCGATTGTTTCTGGAGGTTAACGTCAGCAACACACCGTCACCGGGACGACCAGCAGAGGACGCTCACAACGCCGTTTTGAACGTTAGCATCCCACCATCGCTCATATACTCCGGAGTCCGAAAAAAGGTAGTTAACTTACAGAGTATGAGCATGTAAGTAGATAAGAGTAGTGGACCAAGTGTTGATCCTTGAGGGACACCATAGTTTACAGTATGGAAACATAAAATGGAAGAGTTTATTGGAAATAGGCTACCAATAAATGTTCACAAACCTGAAAGACTTGCAATTTCCTTAAGGAAACCTTGACGTGGACTTGCCCCAATAGGACTTGGAATTGAGTTGAAACTTGAATTATATAAACTGTCACAACCCGAGACTTGACTTTGACTTACCCTGAAGTACCCGGGACCAGAGATGGCAAAAGTACTCACTTCCCGTACTTAAGTAGAAGTACAGATACTTGTGTTAAAAAATACTCTGGTAAAAGTAGAAGTACTGATTTAACTTCTTTACTTAAGTAAAAGTAACAAAGTACAGGCTTTGAAATGTACTTAAAGTATAAAAGTAAAAGTAGCCTTGCGAATGACAACCACTTTTTATGCAAAGCTACCTGGACCACACACGTTACTAGAGTGCAAGATGAGAAACTTCAGTGGACATAAAAACCAGGCTCTTTATATGCCATTGTCTACATTTTAAATGGATGTCCGCCAAACATCACATATATGATTATTGTGACAGAGACTGGGGCTCCAGCTTAATAAGATTCTGACTGAGTAGCAAGATATGAATTCAATTGTGATTCTGTGAGAATTCACAGATCCAGTTTCTCTTTTTTAATCGTCCCCTTAACATTTAAAGGAATCTACATGTATGTGTGCTCAAATATAGAAAGAAAATAAAGGATACAATATGAATTACTAAACATAGATTAATTAAGAAGTTCCCCATACTTTTAGAGTTACACAGCACATTGGCCAGGAGTCATACTTGATGCCTCCTAGCCTATCTCAAACATCTCTCTCAGATAAGGCCAGGGTTGATTGGGAATGTCTTGCTGCTTGTCTGCCTAATCTCTGGGATCTCTGTTTTCTTCATTTTCAATCATGTCGCCGTCCATACTACTAGTGCTAACGTTACCACCATCAAGCTGCAATTATTTGCCGCAAATGAATGCAGAATGCGGCCGAATCTGTCGAGTCGTCTTGTAGTGGTGCGTTACATGCAACGTAGCCTACAGTATATTCCCATCCAATTAGATTGAATTCGGTATTGATCACGTGAAAAATAACGGTAACTCCAGTGAAATTATTTGAAACTTGCTAGTGAGGACTAGATTAGGACCGTATTTAAAGCTGATGCTGGTTTCAAACTGCCCCCCCAGGTGTGTCTGGCAAAACACGGACAACTTCTCTCTTTTGATGCTTGGGAATGACGTTGCGTTGTAGCACGCAATCAACTAGCTAACAGGTGAAGAACACAAACAACTAAATCACTAGCTAACCTACTTTAACTGTGCAGGAACTATAGACCAATACAACAACAGGCTTAAATGAACTGACAACATAAGTTATACGACTTACAGTTCTCAAACGCACACACGATCTCAACTGATTATCCTTATCCCGGACAGCAGTCTCTCTTTCTTTTTCTCACTTTTTTTCTGTGTGCGCGCACGCGCGCTCGCCAGTGTGTGAGGCGTGCGTGTCCGCTATTCTCCGCATATTGACCTCTTGTACAAAACTAAAGTAACGAGCCAATTTTTAAAATGTAAGGAGTAGAAAGTACCGATATTCGTGTTAAAATGTAAGGAGTAAAAGTAAAAAGTCGCCACAAAAAAAAATAGTAAAGTAAAGTAGAAATATCCGAAAAATCTACTTAAGTACAGTAACGAAGTATTTGTACTTCGTTACTTCCCATCTCTGCCCGGGACTCTACTTGGACCAGTTACTCCTAAAGTCACTGATGGCTGAGTGTATGCGCAGCCTCAAACTGAGCTTGACGACGTAGATGTGACGTGAGCAACCTGTCTGAAAGTTGTAAGTCTTGTGGTAGCTGTGCCAAGAGAAATCTGTTCGTGGATAAATGTTACTTTGTATGAATTCACTTGCCACATACCAAAGTATTTCCGATCCATCAAAACGTTGCAGAAATATTTATTCCGATACTTTCATTGACTCTCTATGGGCTTCTCTCTTGACTGTATGCTTCAACATCCCCCTGATTGCCTGCGAGCTTCTCCTGACTCTACGGTAATTTCTCTACTGTGCAACAGAAAGTCACAATCGTTAGCCTATTTTTACAAAAACGTCTGCTACGGGGCCATAACGTGAGAGACAAGGTAATGGAGCCTTTTATATATTGTCGTGTTTCTTTAGAAATAAACAATGGACAAATAGAGTCTTTAAACGCTTCAGATGTAAAGTTATTCACTGTCAAAGTGACGTCAAAATGAATGGCAGTCAGTGGAATGCTAGCTGAAGGTGATGAGTTGTTAGCCTCAGAATCTCCCCATAGGAGGTACACTTTCCAGATACTCGCTTACTCCCTTGGTCAGTCCAGTGTCTTTTTGTGTTTCAGGGCGACGGCCTGGCAGCGGTGGAGTGTTCTATTGAGGACGCAGTTCTTCTGTGTGAGCTGGGGAACCCATTCAAAAGCAACAAGAAGGTACAGAACTTTCTTGGCTTTTAAAAAAAAAAGCCTTATACTTTATATGACGGGGCAGCTGTGGCTAAGTGGTAGAGAGGTCGCCTGCCAATTGGAAGGTTGGTGGTTCGATCCCTGGCCCTGCAGTTCCATGCCGAAGTGTCCTTGTGCAAGACACTGAACCCTGAGTTGCCCCCGATGCTGCGCCATCGGAGTGTTGAATGGTTCCTGTACTATGTTAAAGCGCTTTGAGTAGTCGTTAAGACTAGAAAAGCGCTATATAAAAAACAGTCCATTTACAGTCCATTTATCAAATTCAATTCAAAGAACTTTATTTATCTGTTAGGAACTTCCTTTGTGTTGAGCATCAGTGCATGTACAATACCATGAACACAGCATAATCTAACACACACACGCACACACACACAGTTCCATATAGACAAATAATAAATAGTTACCAATAAATAGTAACATAAAAAGTAACCAAAGCTTGCAAAGTACAATAGATAAATACATGATAAATAAGCATTAAGCATTAAAAAACAGTTACATAAAAAAAAGGGTTAAAATAGTAAATGTGTCAATCATTATATATTTTTATAAGACTTATACCGGCAGCATGTGCCGCTATTCTCTGTTACGGTCAGTCTTCAGCTGCAGTGACGCACGGGAAGCTTGAACTGTTGACATCGAGATGAGTATCGATCTAGCATCTACCTGATCCTCCTTCTCTTTCTGTATTTCAGGTTCAGGTGTTGATCATATTTCAGACGTCTGAGATCAGTTTAGACACCAGAGAGATTCAGTCTGGGCTGCAGCTGTCCACGTACGACACACGCACACAGACACACACACACACACACACACACTTGCACACAGAGACACACACAGACACACACACACGCACACAGAAACACACACACACAGAGGTACTGAGTTGTGTCTCTGTGTGTCTTCAGGCTCAGCGAGCAGTCAGACCTGCTTCCTGTCTCGGTCTCCATGTTGGTGGAGTATTCACTGCAGACATCTCTCACTCTGTAAGTACCACTCAGTCTAAAGCACCTACACATGATCAGCTCTGTGCTGGCTGCTCCGTTGTTTTCCTATGGAGAGCGAGTTGCCGCCTACCTAGGCACAGCGCTACCCTTACCTTGTTATCGCTGACCTTTCAAGACGCAACCAATTCCAGAAAGTTCCTGTGCTGTGCTTTGCCTCTCTGCTCTGCGCCCTACCTCGCCGTTCTACCGCAGATCATGTGTAGGCGGCTTAAGAGTTTTAAAGTTGACCTCTGACCTGATGAACTCACCTGTGTCCTGACAGAATCAGCCCGCCAGGCCCCGCCTCCTTCAGCGGTCATGTGACCGGTGAGTCGTCCATGAAGCAGACTGAGGACATCGGCAGTCTGCTGCTCTTCACCTTCCAGGTACACACAGATAGACAGACAGACAGACAGACAGACAGACAGACAGACAAACAGACAGACAGACAGGTGTTAACTCTTCTCTGATAGGTGCACAGCAGCGGGAAGCCACTGGGTCACCTAGGCTACCTGCAGCTGGAGTTTGATTGGCCGTGGGAGGCGACCAATGGGAAGTGGCTGCTGTACCTCGCAGAGATCCGAGTGAATGGCACATCGGAGGCTCGCTGCACTCCGCCCGGCAACATCATCAACCCGCTCAACCTCAGGGTAACTATAACAACGCCTCAGGTTAACTATAGCAACGCCTCAGTCTCAGGGTAACTATATCAATGCCTCAGTCTCAGGGTAACTATATCAATGCCTCAGTATCAGGGTAACTATATCAATGCCTCACCCTCATGGTAACTATAGCAATGCCTCAGCCTCATGGTAACTATGGCAATGCCTCAGCCTCATGGTAACTATAGCAATGCCTCAGCCTCAGGGTAACTATAGCAATGCCTCACCCTCATGGTAACTATAGCAATGCCTCACCCTCATGGTAACTATAGCAATGCCTCAGCCTCATGGTAACTATAGCAATGCCTCAGCCTCATGGTAACTATAGCAATGCCTCAGCCTCATGGTAACTATAGCAATGCCTCCCCTCATGGTAACTATAGCAACCAGCCTCATGGTAACTATAGCTTACCAGCCTCAGGGTAACTATAGCTACGCCTCAGCCTCAGGGTAACTATAGCAAAGCCTCCCTCATGGTAACTATATCAACGCCTCAGCCTCAGGGTAACTATAGCAACGCCTCAGCCTCAGGGTAACTATAGCAATGCCTCCCTCATGGTAACTATAGCAATGCCTCAGCCTCATGGTAACTATAGCGACGTCTCAGCCTCAGGGTAACTATAGCTACGCCTCAGCCTCAGGGTAACTATAGCTACGCCTCAGCCTCAGGGTAACTATAGCAATGCCTCAGCCTCAGGGTAACTATAGCAATGCCTCACCCTCATGGTAACTATAGCAAAGCCTCCCTCATGGTAACTATAGCAATGCCTCAGCCTCATGGTAACTATAGCAATGCCTCCCTCATGGTAACTATAGCAACGCCTCAGCCTCATGGTAACTATAGCGACGCCTCAGCCTCAGGGTAACTATAGCTACGCCTCAGCCTCAGGGTAACTACAGCAAAGCCTCCCTCATGGTAACTATAGCAACGCCTCAGCCTCAGGGTAACTATAGCAACGCCTCAGCCTCAGGGTAACTATAGCAACGCCTCAGCCTCAGGGTAACTATATCAATGCCTCACCCTAAGGGTAACTATAGCAACGCCTCAGCCTCAGGGTAACTATATCAATGCCTCAGCCTCAGGGTAACTATAGCAAAGCCTCCCTCATGGTAACTATATCAACGCCTCAGCCTCAGGGTAACTATAGCAACGCCTCAGCCTCAGGGTAACTATAGCAATGCCTCCCTCATGGTAACTATAGCAATGCCTCAGCCTCATGGTAACTATAGCGACGCCTCAGCCTCAGGGTAACTATAGCTACGCCTCAGCCTCAGGGTAACTATAGCAAAGCCTCCCTCATGGTAACTATAGCAATGCCTCAGCCTCAGGGTAACTATAGCAATGCCTCACCCTCATGGTAACTATAGCAAAGCCTCCCTCATGGTAACTATAGCAATGCCTCAGCCTCATGGTAACTATAGCAATGCCTCCCTCATGGTAACTATAGCAACGCCTCAGCCTCATGGTAACTATAGCGACGCCTCAGCCTCAGGGTAACTATAGCTACGCCTCAGCCTCAGGGTAACTACAGCAAAGCCTCCCTCATGGTAACTATAGCAACGCCTCAGCCTCAGGGTAACTATAGCAACGCCTCAGCCTCAGGGTAACTATAGCAACGCCTCAGCCTCAGGGTAACTATATCAATGCCTCACCCTAAGGGTAACTATAGCAACGCCTCAGCCTCAGGGTAACTATATCAATGCCTCAGCCTCAGGGTAACTATAGCAATGCCTCAGCCTCATGGTAACTATAGCAATGCCTCCCTCATGGTAACTATAGCAACGCCTCAGCCTCAGGGTAACTATAGCTACGCCTCAGCCTCAGGGTAACTATAGCAAAGCCTCAGCCTCAGGGTAACTATAGCAACGCCTCAGCCTCATGGTAACTATATCAACGCCTCAGCCTCAGGGTAACTATATCAACGCCTCAGCCTCAGGGTAACTATAGCAACGCCTCACCCTCAGGGTAACTATAGCAATGCCTCAGCCTCATGGTAACTATAGCAATGCCTCACCCTCAGGGTAACTATAGCAATGCCTCACCCTCAGGGTAACTATAGCAATGCCTCAGCCTCATGGTAACTATAGCAACGCCTCAGCCTCATGGTAACTATAGCAATGCCTCAGCCTCATGGTAACTACAGCAATGCCTCACCCTCAGGGTAACTACAGCAACGCCTCAGTCTCAGGCTAACTATAGCAACGCCTCAGCCTCAGGGTAACTATAGCACACGCCACCAGGGTAACTGTAGCAATGCCTCAATCTCAGAGTAACTATATCAATGCCTCGGCCTCAGGGTAACTATAGCAATGCCTCAGCCTCAGGGTAACTATAGCAATGCCTCACCCTCAGGGTAACTATAGCAATGCCTCGGCCTCATGGTAACTATAGCAATGCCTCAGCCTCATGGTAACTATAGCAATGCCTCCCTCATGGTAACTATAGCAATGCCTCCTTCATGGTAACTATAGCATGCCTCAGCCTCAGGGTAACTATAGCAATGCCTCACCCCCAGGGTAACTATAGCAATGCCTGAGCCTCATGGTAACTATAGCAATGCCTCACCCTCAGGGTAACTATAGCAATGCCTCACCCTCAGGGTAACTATAGCAATGCCTCAGCCTCATGGTAACTATAGCAATGCCTCACCCTCAGGGTAACTATAGCAATGCCTCACCCTCAGGGTAACTATAGCAATGCCTCAGCCTCATGGTAACTATAGCAACGCCTCAGCCTCATGGTAACTATAGCAACGCCTCAGCCTCAGGCTAACTATAGCAATGCCTCACCCTCAGGGTAACTATAGCAATGCCTCAGCCTCATGGTAACTATAGCAATGCCTCACCCTCAGGGTAACTATAGCAATGCCTCACCCTCAGGGTAACTATAGCAATGCCTCAGCCTCATGGTAACTATAGCAACGCCTCAGCCTCATGGTAACTATAGCAACGCCTCAGCCTCAGGGTAACTATAGCAATGCCTCAGCCTCATGGTAACTATAGCAACGCCTCAGCCTCATGGTAACTATAGCAACGCCTCAGCCTCATGGTAACTATAGCAATGCCTCCCTCATGGTAACTATAGCATGCCTCAGCCTCAGGGTAACTATAGCAATGCCTCAGCCTCATGGTAACTATAGCAACGCCTCAGCCTCATGGTAACTATAGCAACGCCTCAGCCTCATGGTAACTATAGCAACGCCTCAGCCTCATGGTAACTATAGCAATGCCTCCCTCATGGTAACTATAGTATGCCTCAGCCTCAGGGTAACTATAGCAATGCCTCAGCCCTCATGGTAACTATAGCAAGCCTCAGCCTCATGGTAACTATAGCAACCTCAGCCTCATGGTAACTATAGCAATGCCTCACCCTCAGGGTAACTATAGCAATGCCTCAGCCTCATGGTAACTATAGCAATGCCTCAGCCTCAGGGTAACTATAGCAACGCCTCACCCTCAGGGTAACTATAGCAATGCCTCAGCCTCATGGTAACTATAGCAATGCCTCACCCTCAGGGTAACTATAGCAATGCCTCACCCTCAGGGTAACTATAGCAATGCCTCAGCCTCATGGTAACTATAGCAACGCCAGCCTCATGGTAACTATAGCAATGCCTCAGCCTCATGGTAACTACAGCAATGCCTCACCCTCAGGGTAACTACAGCAACGCCTCAGTCTCAGGCTAACTATAGCAACGCCTCAGCCTCAGGGTAACTATAGCAACGCCTCGCCCTCAGGGTAACTGTAGCAATGCCTCAATCTCAGAGTAACTATATCAATGCCTCGGCCTCAGGGTAACTATAGCAATGCCTCAGCCTCAGGGTAACTATAGCAATGCCTCACCCTCAGGGTAACTATAGCAATGCCTCGGCCTCATGGTAACTATAGCAATGCCTCAGCCTCATGGTAACTATAGCAATGCCTCCCTCATGGTAACTATAGCAATGCCTCCTTCATGGTAACTATAGCATGCCTCAGCCTCAGGGTAACTATAGCAATGCCTCAGCCTCAGGGTAACTATATCAACGCCTCACCCCCAGGGTAACTATAGCAATGCCTGAGCCTCATGGTAACTATAGCAATGCCTCACCCTCAGGGTAACTATAGCAATGCCTCACCCTCAGGGTAACTATAGCAATGCCTCAGCCTCATGGTAACTATAGCAACGCCTCAGCCTCATGGTAACTATAGCAACGCCTCAGCCTCAGGGTAACTATAGCAATGCCTCAGCCTCATGGTAACTATAGCAACGCCTCAGCCTCATGGTAACTATAGCAATGCCTCAGCCTCATGGTAACTATAGCAATGCCTCCCTCATGGTAACTATAGCATGCCTCAGCCTCAGGGTAACTATAGCAATGCCTCAGCCTCATGGTAACTATAGCAACGCCTCAGCCTCATGGTAACTATAGCAACGCCAGCCTCATGGTAACTATAGCAATGCCTCACCCTCAGGGTAACTATAGCAATGCCTCAGCCTCATGGTAACTATAGCAATGCCTCACCCTCAGGGTAACTATAGCTACGCCTCAGCCTCATGGTAACTATAGCAACGCCTCAGCCTCATGGTAACTATAGCAACGCCTCAGCCTCAGGGTAACTATAGCAATGCCTCAGCCTCATGGTAACTATAGCAACGCCTCAGCCTCAGGGTAACTATAGCAATGCCTCAGCCTCATGGTAACTATAGCAACGCCTCAGCCTCATGGTAACTATAGCAATGCCTCACCCTCAGGGTAACTATAGCAATGCCTCACCCTCAGGGTAACTATAGCAATGCCTCAGCCTCATGGTAACTATAGCAACGCCTCAGCCTCATGGTAACTATAGCAACGCCTCAGCCTCATGGTAACTATAGCAATGCCTCACCCTCAGGGTAACTATAGCAATGCCTCACCCTCAGGGTAACTATAGCAATGCCTCAGCCTCATGGTAACTATAGCAACGCCTCAGCCTCATGGTAACTATAGCAACGCCTCAGCCTCAGGGTAACTATAGCAATGCCTCAGCCTCATGGTAACTATAGCAACGCCTCAGCCTCATGGTAACTATAGCAACGCCTCAGCCTCATGGTAACTATAGCAATGCCTCCCTCATGGTAACTATAGCATGCCTCAGCCTCAGGGTAACTATAGCAATGCCTCAGCCTCATGGTAACTATAGCAACGCCTCAGCCTCATGGTAACTATAGCAACGCCTCAGCCTCATGGTAACTATAGCAACGCCTCAGCCTCATGGTAACTATAGCAATGCCTCCCTCATGGTAACTATAGCATGCCTCAGCCTCAGGGTAACTATAGCAATGCCTCAGCCTCATGGTAACTATAGCAACGCCTCAGCCTCATGGTAACTATAGCAACGCCTCAGCCTCATGGTAACTATAGCAATGCCTCACCCTCAGGGTAACTATAGCAATGCCTCAGCCTCATGGTAACTATAGCAATGCCTCAGCCTCAGGGTAACTATAGCAACGCCTCACCCGGAGGGCTCGATAGCAATGCCTCAGCCTCATGGTAACTATAGCAATGCCTCACCCTCAGGGTAACTATAGCAATGCCTCACCCTCAGGGTAACTATAGCAATGCCTCAGCCTCATGGTAACTATAGCAACGCCTCAGCCTCATGGTAACTATAGCAATGCCTCAGCCTCATGGTAACTACAGCAATGCCTCACCCTCAGGGTAACTACAGCAACGCCTCAGTCTCAGGCTAACTATAGCATCGCCTCAGCCTCAGGGTAACTATAGCAACGCCTCGCCCTCAGGGTAACTGTAGCAATGCCTCAGCCTCAGGGTAACTATATCAATGCCTCAGCCTCAGGGTAACTATAGCAATGCCTCAGCCTCATGGTAACTATAGCAATGCCTCCCTCATGGTAACTATAGCGCCTCAGCCTCAGGGTAACTATAGCTACGCCTCAGCCTCAGGGTAACTATAGCAAAGCCTCAGCCTCAGGGTAACTATAGCAACGCCTCAGCCTCATGGTAACTATATACAAACCCCAGCCTCAGGGTAACTATATCAACGCCTCAGCCTCAGGGTAACTATAGCAACGCCTCACCCTCAGGGTAACTATAGCAATGCCTCAGCCTCATGGTAACTATAGCAATGCCTCACCCTCAGGGTAACTATAGCAATGCCTCACCCTCAGGGTAACTATAGCAATGCCTCAGCCTCATGGTAACTATAGCAACGCCTCAGCCTCATGGTAACTATAGCAATGCCTCAGCCTCATGGTAACTACAGCAATGCCTCACCCTCAGGGTAACTACAGCAACGCCTCAGTCTCAGGCTAACTATAGCAACGCCTCAGCCTCAGGGTAACTATAGCAACGCCTCGCCCTCAGGGTAACTGTAGCAATGCCTCAATCTCAGAGTAACTATATCAATGCCTCGGCCTCAGGGTAACTATAGCAATGCCTCAGCCTCAGGGTAACTATAGCAATGCCTCACCCTCAGGGTAATTATAGCAATGCCCCGGCCTCATGGTAACTATAGAATGCCTCAGCCTCATGGTAACTATAGCAATGCCTCAGCCTCATGGTAACTATAGCAATGCCTCCTTCATGGTAACTATAGACGTGCCTCAGCCTCAGGGTAACTATAGCAATGCCTCACCCCCAGGGTAACTATAGCAATGCCTCAGCCTCATGGTAACTATAGCAATGCCTCACCCTCAGGGTAACTATAGCAATGCCTCACCCTCAGGGTAACTATAGCAATGCCTCAGCCTCATGGTAACTATAGCAATGCCTCACCCTCAGGGTAACTATAGCAATGCCTCACCCTCAGGGTAACTATAGCAATGCCTCAGCCTCATGGTAACTATAGCAACGCCTCAGCCTCATGGTAACTATAGCAACGCCTCAGCCTCAGGCTAACTATAGCAATGCCTCACCCTCAGGGTAACTATAGCAATGCCTCAGCCTCATGGTAACTATAGCAATGCCTCACCCTCAGGGTAACTATAGAACGCCTCACCCTCAGGGTAACTATAGCAATGCCTCAGCCTCATGGTAACTATAGTAGCACCTCAGCCTCATAGTAACTATATAGCCGCCTCAGCCTCAGGTAACTATAGCAATGCCTCAGCCTCATGGTAACTATAGCAACGCCTCAGCCTCATGGTAACTATAGTAGCGCCTCAGCCTCATGGTAACTATAGCAATGCCTCCCTCATGGTAACTATAGCGTACCTCAGCCTCAGGTATAGTATAGCAATGCCTCAGCCTCATGGTAACTATAGCAACGCCTCACCTCATGGTAACTATAGCGACTCAGCCTCATGGTAACTATAACGCCTCAGCCTCATGGTAACTATAGCAATGCCTCCTCATGGTAACTATAGCAGTGCCTCAGCCTCAGGGTAACTATAGCAATGCCTCAGCCTCATGGTAACTATAGCGACTCAGCTCATGGTAACATAACGCTAACTCATGGTAACTATAGAATGCCTCGACCTCATGGTAACGCAATACCTCACTCATGGTAACTAGAATGCCTCCCTCATGGTAACTATAGCAATGTTCATGGTAACTATAGCGCTCAGCCTCAGGGTAATAAATGCCTCACCTCGGGTACTATATCAATACCCAAGGGTAACTATAGCGATGCGACCATGGTAACTATAGTAATGTCACCAGGTAACTATAGAATCCTCACCCTCAGGTAACTATATATCAACCTCATGGTAACTATATCAACCACCTCATGGTAACTATAGCAACGCTCAGCCTCAGGGTAACTATAGCAATGCCTCAGCCTCATGGTAACTATAGCCACCTCAGCCTCATGGTAACTATAGCAACTCAGCCTCATGGTAACTATAGCAATGCCTCCCTCATGGTAACTATAGCATGCCTCAGCCTCAGGGTAACTATAGCAATGCCTCAGCCTCATGGTAACTATAGCCCCGCCTCAGCCTCATGGTAACTATAGCAACGCCTCAGCTCATGGTAACTATAACAATACCTCACCCTCAGGGTAACTATAGCAATGCCTCAGCCTCATGGTAACTATAGTAATGCCTCACCCTCAGGGTAACTATAGCAATGCCTCAGCCTCATGGTAACTATAGCAACGCCTCAGCCTCATGGTAACTATAACGCCTCAGCCTCAGGGTAACTATAGCAATGCCTCAGCCTCATGGTAACTATAGAGCGCCTCAGCCTCAGGGTAACTATAGCAATGCCTCAGCCTCATGGTAACTATAGCAACGCCTCAGCCTCATGGTAACTATAGCAATGCCTCACCCTCAGGGTAACTATAGCAATGCCTCAGCCTCATGGTAACTATAGCAATGCCTCAGCCTCAGGGTAACTATAGCAACGCCTCACCCTCAGGGTAACTATAGCAATGCCTCAGCCTCATGGTAACTATAGCAATGCCTCACCCTCAGGGTAACTATAGGACCTCACCCTCAGGGTAACTATAGCAATGCCTCAGCCTCATGGTAACTATAGCGCACTCAGCCTCATGGTAACTATAGCAATGCCTCAGCCTCATGGTAACTACAGCAATGCCTCACCCTCAGGGTAACTGCAACCGCCCCCAGTCTCAGGCTAACTATAGCATCGCCTCAGCCTCAGGGTAACTATAGCAACGCCTCGCCCTCAGGGTAACTGTAGCAATGCCTCAATCTCAGAGTAACTATATCAATGCCTCGGCCTCAGGGTAACTATAGCAATGCCTCACCCTCAGGGTAACTATAGCAATGCCTCGGCCTCATGGTAACTATAGCAATGCCTCAGCCTCATGGTAACTATAGCAATGCCTCCCTCATGGTAACTATAGCAATGCCTCCTTCATGGTAACTATAGCATGCCTCAGCCTCAGGGTAACTATAGCAATGCCTCAGCCTCAGGGTAACTATATCAACGCCTCACCCCCAGGGTAACTATAGCAATGCCTGAGCCTCATGGTAACTATAGCAATGCCTCACCCTCAGGGTAACTATAGCAATGCCTCACCCTCAGGGTAACTATAGCAATGCCTCAGCCTCATGGTAACTATAGCAACGCCTCAGCCTCATGGTAACTATAGCAACGCCTCAGCCTCAGGCTAACTATAGCAATGCCTCACCCTCAGGGTAACTATAGCAATGCCTCAGCCTCATGGTAACTATAGCAATGCCTCACCCTCAGGGTAACTATATGCAATACCTCACTACTCAGGGTAACTATAGCAATGCCTCAGCCTCATGGTATACTATAGCGCCTCAGCCTCATGGTAACTATAGCAACGCCTCAGCCTCAGGGTAACTATAGCAATGCCTCAGCCTCATGGTAACTATAGCAGCCTCAGCCTCATGGTAACTATAGCAACGCCTCAGCCTCATGGTAACTATAGCAATGCCTCCCTCATGGTAACTATAGCATGCCTCAGCCTCAGGGTAACTATAGCAATGCCTCAGCCTCATGGTAACTATAGCAACGCCTCAGCCTCATGGTAACTATAGCAACGCCTCAGCCTCATGGTAACTATAGCAATGCCTCACCCTCAGGGTAACTATAGCAATGCCTCAGCCTCATGGTAACTATAGCAATGCCTCACCCTCAGGGTAACTATAGCAATGCCTCAGCCTCATGGTAACTATAGCAACGCCTCAGCCTCATGGTAACTATAGCAACGCCTCAGCCTCAGGGTAACTATAGCAATGCCTCAGCCTCATGGTAACTATAGCAACGCCTCAGCCTCATGGTAACTATAGCAACGCCTCAGCCTCATGGTAACTATAGCAACGCCTCAGCCTCAGGGTAACTATAGCAATGCCTCAGCCTCAGGGTAACTATAGCAACGCCTCAGCCTCAGGGTAACTATAGCAATGCCTCAGCCTCATGGTAACTATAGCAACGCCTCAGCCTCAGGGTAACTATAGCAACGCCTCAGCCTCAGGGTAACTATGCCATACCAATGCTGTGGGACAAATTTGAATTTGTTTGTTTGTTCTGAACATTTTAAAAGGAAACACATGAGGGTCATATGCAAATACCCAGAAGATATAGAATTTAAGAAGATGTCTAAAAAAGATAGACCAACCTTTCTCTTCAGTTCAGTCTGTCACGTCCTCTGGACTTCTGGATTCTATTTCCTTATCCAGGTTTTTAATCTGTTGCTGGTTTGCTTTCCTCTCCTATCTTGTTGTTTCTTTATTTGACTTTGGTTTTTTCATGTTAGTAGTTTTGTATTACATTTTGTATTGTAGGTTAAGTACTTTTTTAAAGTATTGTATTGAGGCAGATTTCAAAGCGCAGCCTCGACTGGAAAGCACTTTGGCTCAACTTGTGTTGTTTGAAACTGGCTGTAGCAATAAAGATGACTGAAGATGAACGTTGTTCATGTCGTTAATAAACTTCTGTTCCTATTTTCTCAGCTGTCAAATGCTGAGACGAACAAGAGGAAGAGGAGGAGTCTGAAGGCTGAGGCAGAGGAGAAGAAGGAGAAGCAGGGAGAAAAAACTTTACCTGTCCTCCACCTGCAGGGACAGAAGAAGAAGTCCTACACTCTGGTACCAATACACCTGTTACGGCTGTTTTGTTCTTACCTTTTCAAAAGGCTGTGGGAGGGTTTAGATTTGATTTATGGGCTGGAGAACACATGTAGTAACTGATGGTGTGTGTGTGTGTTTGTGCGTGCGTGTGCAGGACTGTGTTCGTGGTGCTAAGTGTGTGACGTTCGTCTGTCCGTTGGTCGACATGAAGAACTCAGCGACTCTGACAGTCAGAGCCAGACTCTGGAACTCCACCCTGATCGAGGTACCAATACTTCATCATATTTATATTTAACCTTTTAAAGACCGTCTCCATCTTTGCAGCCTCTTTTAGCTCCTAGTTCTGGAGCAAACCCCCCATATCCTACGAGGGTATGGAGGGGGGGACAAACCCCCCATATCCTCCGAGGGTATGGAGGGGGGGTTGGTTTCCTGTCTGGCTCAGGCTCAGCTGTGCTCAGGTACTCTGTAACAACCACAGACTGTTAATATTAATGGACAGAGCATGTGTGACATCGCCCATTGGTTTGTGGAAATCTGCTATGAGTCGTCAAGTTTGCCCTTACGGGCGCAGCCATCCTGGTTGGGGATGTGACAATTTTAGAGAGGGAGGAGTGAGGGAGGAGTCCTTACACTCTACGTTACACACTTTCAATGGCAATCACATCATAGCCACGCCCTAAAACACCCCCTGCTTTATTGCTGATTTTAAAATCAACGAGACCATAATTCAGATATAATGCAGGTTTAAGGAGTCTCCCCCTGCTGGAATTCAGATAGAATGCAGGTTTAAGGCACTTCCACATTTGCAGCACGCCGAACCGGATGCTTTGTCCATTAATATTAACAGTCTATGGTAACAACTTCTGCACTTAAATGCATAAAAATATCAGACTGTGTTAGTGTTTCTGCTTTGCTGCCCCCTAGTGGCAAATTATAGTTTTTTTTTTAAAATGGGATCTTGTGTTTCAGGACTTCAGCGATGCGAGGAGTGTGTTGGTTCGAGGCCGAGCGACTCTGAAGCTGCAGACGAACAAACCGACCATCACCATGGAGCCTCGCAGCACAGAGGTAGTCTACTGCAGCCAGCGACCACTAGAGGTAGCAGGGGGCATTACAGCGCCCCCCCCCCCCAGAGGCAGCACTATTTATTACAGCGCCGCCCAGAGGCAGCACTGTGCATTAAGACACTGTTTAATGCCCTTCAGTAGCATTTGCACTACGATTGGCCAGGTGTCCATGCACTGATCAGATCAGTGTGTTTGTAGTTTCCTGTTTCCTGCTGAATCCCGATGTGCTTCCTCTGCAGATTGAGGTCCTCGTTTACCCAGAGCCGGGGCAGCCGGTGGACTCCAGAGCCCCCCTGTGGATCCTGGTGCTGTCGGTGCTGGCTGGAGTCCTTTTGCTGGCTGCGATCTGCCTGCTGCTCTGGAAGGTAAACAGAGCTCTGACACATACAGAACAACAGAAAACTCTTCACTAAACACTGCTAGCTCACGTTTTAGCATCTACTCTCCACAGAAGTGTGATAATTTTTACATTTTGTCAATAAAATCATGAGTAAAATCCCAGTGGCATGGTGTCGCCCCCTCATAGAAATTAAATGGATAAAAAAGGGCATTTTCATTAAAATCCACGTAGCAGAATAGTCAGAGCTGCAGCCATTTTTATGTGTACCATTGCCATGTTAACGTATAAACTTGCAGTGGAGTAGTAACATTACAAGGCAGAGGGCCAGCCGCTAAATGAGTCAAAGCAACTTCATGCTTCATCCAAACAAAACACATTACTATCTCCAGATTAGTGACAGCTGTGTTCGGCTTGTTTTCTGTGTACAATGTGGCGAGGAGATACAGTGGAGTTAACGAACTAACGTTATTCAGCTAATGTTAGCGAGCTAACAAGTCATCCACCGGCCGCCTGTCTGGCTGGTTTCTCCGTGCTTTCATGCAGCATTGGTTACAGAGAATAAGCTGAACTGCTGCAAGGTCTTACAGTCCTTCGAGTCACTCCCACTGGTCCAGAGAACGTCTCCCGAGCACTCTCCTCCCAGCGAGCTATGACACAGTTCATGGCCGCATTTACACATTGTCACCATGACAACTAATAACAATCACCAATGTGTTGTGAAGCAACCAAATGAACACGGCAAACAGTCTAATGGCCTTTCTACCCATTTTATTTCGGAGGTCAGGGTTCAGTGTGGTTTCAGCGTGTGTCCCCCTGCTGTTCAGTGTGGTTTCAGCGTGTCTCCCCCTGCTGTTCAGTGTGGTTTCACCGTGTCTCCCCCTGCTGTTCAATATGGTTTCACCGTGTCTCCCCCTGCTGTTAGTGTGGTTTCACCGTATCTCCCCCTGCTGTTCAGTGTGGTTTCACCGTATCTCCCCCTGATGTTCAGTGTGGTTTCACCGTATCTCCCCCTGATGTTCAGTGTGGTTTCACCGTGTATCTCCCCTGCTGTTCAGTATGGTTTCAGCGTGTCTCCCCCTGATGTTCAGTGTGGTTTCAGCGTGTCTCCCCCTGCTGTTCAGTGTGGTTTCACCGTGTCTCCCCCTGCTGTTCAGTGTGGTTTCACCGTGTCTCCCCCTGCTGTTCAGTGTGGTTTCAGCGTGTCTCCCCCTGCTGTTCAGTGTGGTTTCACCGTGTCTCCCCCTGCTGTTCAGTGTGGTTTCAGCGTGTCTCCCCCTGCTGTTCAGTGTGGTTTCACCGTGTCTCCCCCTGCTGTTCAATGTGGTTTCAGCGTGTCTCCCCCTGCTGTTCAGTGTGGTTTCAGCATGTCTCCCCCTGCTGTTCAATATGGTTTCACCGTGTCTCCCCCTGCTGTTCAATGTGGTTTCAGCATGTCTCCCCCTGCTGTTCAATGTGGTTTCAGCGTGTCTCCCCCTGCTGTTCAATGTGGTTTCACCGTGTCTCCCCCTGCTGTTCAGTGTGGTTTCGTGCATCTCCCCTGCTGTTCAGTGTGGTTTCACCGTGTCTCCCCCTGCTGTTCAATGTGGTTTCACCGTGTCTCCCCCTGCTGTTCAATGTGGTTTCACCGTGTCTCCCCCTGCTGTTCAATGGTGTCGCTATTCTCCCCTGCTGTTCAGTGTGGTTTCACCGATGTCTCCCCTGCTGTTCAATGTGGTTTCAGCGTGTCTCCCTTGCTGTTCTGTGTGGTTTTCAGCGTGTTTCCCCTGCTGTTAATGTTTTCACCGTGTACCCCTGCTGTTCAGTGTGGTTTTCAGCGTTCTCCCCTGCTGTTCAGTGTGGTTTCAGCCGTGTCTCCCCTGCTGTTCAATGTGGTTTCAGCGTCACTCCCCTGCTGTTCAGTGTGGTTTCACCGTGCATCCCCTGCTGTTCAATGTGGTTTCAGTGTGTTCTCCCCTGTATTCATGTGGTAGCTGTCACCCCTGCTGTTCAGTGTGGTTTCACGTTATTCCCCTGCTGTTCAGTGTGGTTTCAGCGTGTATTCCCCTGCTGTTCAGTATGGTTTCAGCGTGTCTCCCCCTGCTGTTCAGTGTGGTTTCACCGTGTCTCCCCCTGCTGTTCAGTGTGGTTTCAGCGTGTCTCCCCCTGCTGTTCAGTGTGGTTTCAGCGTGTCTCCCCCTGCTGTTCAGTGTGGTTTCAGCGTGTCTCCCCCTGCTGTTCAGTGTGGTTTCAGCGTGTCTCCCCCTGCTGTTCAATGTGGTTTCAGCGTGTCTCCCCCTGATGTTCAGTGTGGTTTCAGCGTGTCTCCCCTGCTGTTCAGTGTGGTTTCAGCGTGTCTCCCCTGCTGTTCATGTGGTTCGTTTGTCTCCCCTGCTGTTCAATGTGTTTCACCGTTCACCCTGCAGTGTGGTTTCAACTTGTCTCCCCTGCTGTTCAGTGTGGTTTCAGCGTGTCTCCCCCTGCTGTTCAGTGTGGTTTCAGCGTGTCTCCCCCTGCTGTTCAGTGTGGTTTCAGCGTGTCTCCCCCTGATGTTCAGTGTGGTTTCAGCGTGTCTCCCCTGCTGTTACAATGTGGTTTCCCGCGTGTCTCCCCTGCTGTTCAGTGTGGTTTGCTTCACCTGC
The DNA here is from genome assembly GCF_010015445.1 of Perca fluviatilis. Classification (NCBI taxonomy): domain Eukaryota; kingdom Metazoa; phylum Chordata; class Actinopteri; order Perciformes; family Percidae; genus Perca; species Perca fluviatilis. The sequence goes on from NC_053126.1 coordinate 37,927,886, forward strand.
TGTTCAGTGTGGTTTCAGCGTGTCTCCCCTGCTGTTCAGTGTGGTTTCAGCGTGTTCCCCTGCTGTTCATGTGGTTTACCTGTCTCCCCTGCTGTTCAGTGTGGTTTCACCGTCTCCCCTGCTGTTCAGTGTGGTTTCACCGTGTCTCCCCTGCTGTTCAATGTGGTTTCAGCGTGTCTCCCCTGCGTTCAGTATGTTTCAGTCTCCCCTGCTGTTCAATGTGGTTTTTTAGCGTGTCTCCCCTGCTGTTCAATGTGGTTTCAGCATGTCTCCCTGCTGTTCAATGTGGTTTACCGTGTCTCCCCTGCTGTTCAGTGTGGTTCTTTCGCCCCTTCAAGGTGTTCATGTGTTTCCTTCCCCCTGCTGTTCAGTTGTGGTTTCAGCGTTTGTCCCCCTGCTGTTCAAGTGTGGTTTCCGCATGTTCTCCCCTGCTGTTCAGTGTGGTTTCAGCTGTGTCTCCCCTGCTGTTCAATGTGGTTTCAGCGTGTCTCCCCCTGCTTTTCAGTGTGGTTTCACCGTGTCACCTCCTGCTGTTCAGTATGGTTTCACCATATCTCCCCCTGCTGTTCAGTGTGGTTTCACCGTGTCTCCCCCTGCTGTTCAATGTGGTTTCACCGTGTCTCCCCCTGCTGTTCAGTGTGGTTTCACCGTATCTCCCCCTGCTGTTCAGTGTGGTTTCAGCGTGTCTCCCCCTGCTGTTCAGTGTGGTTTCACCGTATCTCCCCCTGCTGTTCAGTGTGGTTTCACCGTATCTCCCCCTGCTGTTCAGTGTGGTTTCACCATGTCGCCCCCTGCTGTTCAGTGTGGTTTCTTCAGGAGAGCCAGCACCAGAGAGATGTACCAGGCAAAGAGCCAGAGAGCGTCCAGGAGGAGCCAGCCGTCGGAGAGCGAGAGGCTGAATACGGAGCTCTGATGGCGGGCACACTGCTGCCAGAGAGCCCCTCTGTAAGGACCCCCTGCTGGATCCCTGGGTCTCATTCTTTTCTAACTGGTTTCTAATGAGTTTCTTTGGTTTCTCAATGGCTTCTGACTGGTTTCTCTCAGTCACAGGGGGCAGGTCTTCACTTCTTTGCTTCCCTCCTTCCAGCTGTTCTGACCCTTTCTGCATCTGATTGATCTGCTCTTCAATAACTTTATTTTGGTCTATATGACTCTGTTTCCCTGCTGACATCTATCTGTCTCTTCATCAGCATCAGTTTATGTATTTATTGATATGTGTTTAGATACTTCCTGTTGGACAAACAAGGTATCTGCGTTTTCTCTGCAGTGTGGTTTCTTCGTGCGTCAGAGGGCGTGTCTGGCCGCGGTGCTCCACCAGGGGAGGATCATGGGTAAAGACGAGCAGCAGCAGCACACAGACGCTGACGGTTTCCTGATCCAGGATGGCGTTGGCTCGTCCAGAAACAGGAAGTCACCCAAACACTGGGTCACCTCCTGGATTGAGACAGACTGACGGTATCCAAGGAAACACAACCAGAACCGGACCAAACCAGACCGATACACTGCCATTTAATACCTGCTGGACTGTGTGTGTGTGTGTGTGTGTGTGTGTGTGTGTGTGAGAGTTGTGATTTAAATATTTCTCTTTGTAAACGACAGAAGCTGATTTATGTTCATATGAAACATTTTGTTTATTATTTATCTGTATTTGGAATATTTAATGTTTTTTATATATCTGTATGATCTGCTGTGTGTGAACTGAACTTCCCAGCATCCTCCTGGTCTCTGAGTGAGATCATATATAAAGAAATAAACTAAGGTCTTGTTGTTGTGCGTTTCCTGATGGGGAACAACAGATGCCATGTTGTCTGGTGGAAATGTGGGAGGATGGAGGTGGGAGGATGGAGGGGGGAGGAGGGAGGAGGGAGGTGGGAGGATGGAGGAGGAGGGAGGGAGGGAGGATGGAGGAGGGAAGATGTAGGAGGGAGGAGGAAGGATGGAGGAGGGAGGATGTAGGATGTAGGATGGAGGAGGGAGGATGGAGAAAGGATGGAGGTGGGAGGATGGTGAAAGGATGGAGGAGGGAAGATGTAGGAGTGAGGATGGAGGTGGGAGGATGGAGGATGTAGGAGGGAGGATGGAGGAGGGAGGATGGAGGTGGGAGGAGGGAGGATGGATGAGGGAGGATGGAGAGGGGAGGATGGTGGTGGTAGGATGTAGGATGGAGGGGGGAGGATGGAGGAGGGAGGTGAGAAGATGAAGGAGGGAGGATGTAGGAGGGAGGATGGATGGGGGAGGGAGGATGTAGGAGGGAGGATGGAGGTGGGAGGAGGGAGGATGGATGAGGGAACAGGGAGGATGGAGGTGGGAGGAGGGAGGATGGATGGGGAGGAGGGAGGATGGAGGTAGGAGGAGGGAGGATGGATGAGGGAACAGGGAGGATGGAGGTGGGAGGAGGGAGGTGGGAGATGTAATAGGGAGGATGGAGGAGGGAGGTGAGAGGATGGAGTAGGGAGGATGTAGGAGGGAGGGGGAAGGATGGAGGAGCTATGAGAGAGCAGCCTTCCTTGAAGCCGTGCAGTTGAAGGAGTTGCCAACTCCGCCCAAACAGCTGACGGATTCATGTATCGCTTCAGAGGAAAGGACATCTCATCCCTTTAAAAGACATTTCCTTGTTTCCTCTCTCCTCTCATGATTTCCTCGTGGGAGAGACTAAGACTCGAGGAAGGGATGCAAGATTGTGTCTGTGTACTGTTTTCTGCTTGTCTACTTGCAGGTCTGTGGCTGAGGTCATAACAAGGTAACTGGGAGCATCTGACCAGGACTGGTCAGGTGCCCGTCTGCCCAGAGGCCAGGGTGCAGCTTTCCCTTCACCCAAACCAGCAGGAGTTCACCTTTGTTTGGTTTCTTCCTTTGTTAGACAGATAACATGCACCACACATTTGGTAGTTTGTTAGTATTAAGTTTGCTCTACATCAGGGGTTTTCAATAGGTGAGGCGCGCCTCCCCTGGGGGGCGCCAAAGAGCCACAGGGGAGGCACGACACTCGAAGGAAAAATAACTGTATGCAGCTCTATTGATATCGGTAATTGTATGTGCATGTATTAGCTTTAAAATGCATTGTTTCCTTGTCCCAAGACAACAGAAGTCAGCATTAAGGGAGGAGACAGGAACCAGCAAAAAACGTAGGAAATATGATCCTGAGTTAAGGTTAGGTTTCACCTGGTCGGGGTGCGAGGCTGCACCTCCGCCGCGGTGTGACAGAGACTGGGAGAAATGCTGATCACGTGTTTCTGGTTGTCTGTGGAGAGCGAGTTCCCCCAGATCTCCACTAAGGCTATGAAAATCCTAATCCCCTTCACCAGAGATGGCAAAAGTACTCACTTCCCGTACTTAAGTAGAAGTACAGATACTTGTGTTAAAAAATACTCTGGTAAAAGTAGAAGTACTGATTTAACTTCTTTCCTTAAGTAAAAGTAACAAAGTACAGGCTTTGAAATGTACTTAAAGTATAAAAGTAAAAGTAGCCTTGCGAATGACAACCACTTTTTATGCAAAGCTACCTGGACCACACACACGTTACTAGAGTGCAAGATGAGAAACTTCAGTGGACATAAAAACCAGGCTCTTTATATGCCATTGTCTACATTTTAAATGGATGTCTGCCAAACATCACATATATGATTATTGTGACAGAGACTGGGGCTCCAGCTTAATAAGATTCTGACTGAGTAGCAAGATATGAATTCAATTGTGATTCTGTGAGAATTCACAGATCCAGTTTCTCTTTTTTAATCGTCCCCTTAACATTTAAAGGAATCTACATGTATGTGTGCTCAAATATAGAAAGAAAATAAAGGATACAATATGAATTACTAAACATAGATTAATTAAGAAGTTCCCCATACTTTTAGAGTTACACGCACATTGGCCAGGAGTCATACTTGATGCCTCCTAGCCTATCTCAAACATCTCTCACAGATAAGGCCAGGGATGATTGGGAATGTCTTGCTGCTTGTCTGCCTAATCTCTGGGATCTCTGTTTTCTTCATTTTCAATCATGTCGGCCGTCCATACTACTAGTGCTAACGTTACCACCATCAAGCTGCAATTATTTGCCGCAAAATGAACGCAGAATGCGGCCGAATCTGTCGAGTCGTCTTGTAGTGGGCGTTACATGCAACGTGCCTACAGTATATTCCCATCCAATTAGATTGAATTCGGTATTGATCACGTGAAAAATAATAACGGTAACTCCAGTGAAATTATTTGAAACTTGCTAGTGAGGACTAGATTAGGACCGTATTTAAAGCTGATGCTGGTTTCAAACTTCGCCCCAGGGTGTGTCTGTAAAACACGGACAACTTCTCTCTTTTGATGCTTGGGAATGACGTTGCGTGTAGCAACGCTTGAAACCTAAGCTAACAGGTGAAGAACACAAACAACTAAATCACTAGCTAACCTACTTTAACTGTGCAGGAACTATAGACCAATACAACAACAGCCTTAAATGAACTGACAACATAAGTTATACGACTTACAGTTCTCAAGGACGCACACACAATCTCAACTGATTATCCTCCGGACAGCAGTCTCTTTTTCTTTTTCTTCACTTTTTTTTCTGTGTGCGCACGCTACCGCCATGAGGCGTGCTGCGTGTCCGCGCTATTCTCCGACATTACGACCTCTTGTACAAAACTAAAGTAACGAGCCAATTTTTAAAATGTAAGGAGTAGAAAGTACCGATATTCGTGTTAAAATGTAAGGAGTAAAAGTAAAAAGTCGCCACAAAAAAAAATAGTAAAGTAGAAATATCCGAAAAATCTACTTAAGTACAGTAACGAAGTATTTGTACTTCGTTACTTCCCATCTCTGCCCTTCACCTCCACCTACTTGTGTGAGTGTGTGTTTTCCGCACTGAACCTGATTAAAAACAGATACAGATCAAGGCTGCAGGTGGAGGACAACTTGTGTTTATTTCTCTCTGCAGTGCCCCGCTTCGAACACCTCTGCGCATCAAAAGCGCGGCCTCATTGTTCCCACTGACAGACACAGCGTCAGCTGATTTTGCCGGGTTTTCAGCCCCGAATGTTTTGAGTGTAGCCCCGAATGTATTTTGAAAAGTTGACTGACAAATATGAAATCGGACGTCACTTAGTGTCCACTCTCGCTGTAAAACGCTGTGCAGCTTCAGGTTTCTGGATGCGCTGTGCTGTGGAGATGCTGCAGCACATGTGTTGTGTTTGTGCTCCGTGTATTTCTGCCATAGTTTCGGTTTTCCACCTCCGATGAATAGCAGCGTACAGCCACTTCCCTAAACTTTATCTCATTCAGAGACCCAGATGGGGCTATGAGTCTGTCAGAAGGTCTGAGATCTACAGTATCAGCAGAGCAATCACGTAATTATTATTGTAATAGCCTATTATAACTTTATTTTTCTCAAACTATCACGACTCCTCCAAATCTCAGAGAACACAGATGGGATGAGTTATATTTTGAATGAACATGAGCAGAAATCTTGCTCAAACATATCTGAAATATTACAGTCCAGGGGTTTATTAATAAATAAAAATGATTAATGTATAATTGAGGTGAATAATTGTTATATGCACATTTAAGGAGTATCTTAATATAATTAATGTTAATATCTGCAGCATATTGATTCAGAAAAAGGTAGAAATAGGTGCATACAAATTCACCAGAATGCAGGAAATGAAGTGTTTAATGCTCAAAATGTTGGGGGGGTTGACTCCCAGCCCCCCCCCTCCTCCCCATCATAACACATGTTAAGCATGTTTAGTTGACTTGTGGATAGGCCCCCTGATTTTAAAAGTAGCCTCAATTAGGCCTGCATGAAGTTATTGATTTGCTGTTGCAGATCGTTTATGAATGCACTTTTTTAAAAGTTGTGGAAATAAAATGTCTTCAATTACAATATTAAAATATTTACATTTTATTTGTTATTGAAACTCATCATCGCCTGTGTGGGTTAGGGCAGGCAGACGGGAATTTGGGGAAGGGGTGCTTGGCTGTCCTTACCTACTCTAAGGGGAGGCTCACATTCACCCAGTTTGAAAACCCCTGACCTACATCTCTATCTTTTGTTGTTGCCTGGGAGCCAGTCATGACTGTCATGCATCTGCATAGCAAGACTGGGTGTATCTCTGTTAGCATAACTTTAAAAAGAGACACCATAAATACACCGGTTAAACAGGAACTAGGTTCGTATATAGTTACAGACATTGACAGCTTGTTGAGAAGGTCTGCTCGCCACTCTGAGAACATTCTGGGTGAGTTCTGATTTATTTAGATTTTGCTCGGGCTGGGTAGACGGGGAGTTAGCGGAGAAGTGTAACGGTGTGGTGCTACCTATCTATGATGCACGGTTTAACGGTGGCTCGTCTCGAAGGTTAGTTCTCAAAGGTTTCTGTCAGCAAATAAATCATTGTTCATGAAAAGATCTATTTGGTTCTGATGCTGTTCTGAGTTGTAAGCATCGTGTAATGATGACACATTTCTATGTTATTAAACTAAATGGTAACTAGAAGGCATTTCCTGCAGAACATGCGTGTGAATGCTGAAAAGCTAAACTGGATTGGTTGCTTAAATATGTAAGGATGTGACGTAGTGAGAATAGTGGAACAGTGGGAGTGTTTTTAATTAGTATGAATATCACTGAAATGTTGAATAATACCAATAATGTATGAAACAAAATGGGAATTATTTTAAGGTTTTCTTAATAGCTGGTTTAAAAATGTAAGAAGATAAAGTTGTAGGGACAACCGATTCTAAATGACTGGTGAAAAGAAAGAAAGCTGGTGCAAAACTGAATTGCCGGCTTTAATTCAAATGAATCAATATTCTCAGAAAGTATAAATATAATTTAAAAGTCGTATAAAACTCCTAATGGGTGAAAGATGTGAAACATGTTAAGGTGTGAATGCAGCTGGAATCTATAAATAAGACTTGAATATTTATGAAAAGCTGCTCAATTCTTTGACCTGGGAGGACAACAAGGTGCCTGGTCGATGGGAAGACAGCACAAAGGTTAAATAAAGCTGTTGCTACGTGTTGTCAGGGCTGAACGAGGCCCAGGTTGAACATGTCCACAGTGTTTCTTCTGTGTTTCAGGTTAGTTTGTCAGGATGACTTCCTGTGTGTTGTCCCTCTACTTCCTGCTCTCCCTGTGTTCCTCCATCTCTGCCGACGGTCCCACCGGACTCAAAGTGAGAATCACCGACAGAGCACCGGATGTTTGTAAGATCTGCATTGAAAAACAATGATGCAACACTGTAACCAACAATTTTCCCCTTCTTTAAGTGTGTTATATAGTTTTTGTGTATATAAAAGATGTATAAAGTACAAAAAACACATTTCCCTCCAAATGGATCTTTCTCTCCCACAGACTCTTCTTCTCAGCTGCTTAAAACGCCTCGCCCACATTCCTGTTTGACAATGTTTGGAATGTCAAACATGAATGTCATTCCTGTCAAACAGGAATGTGGGAGAATGCCAGCCCCAGTTCTTCATATATGCTGCCCATGTCAGAGCAGCAGCCATTTTTCCTTGTACTATTGCCATGGTAACTAATAAACTTCCATAAAAGCTGACTTCCGGTGAGTGGCGGAGCCGAGGTTTGGCAGTAACGGACACATCATCAGTCAGCCTGGTCTCAGAATTCATTGTCACATGCACAGTCCTACACTCACAGCAAGCAGCGAAATCAATTCCTGACTCCACTCCAACTGTGCTATCACATAACTAATAGTATAATAAATTAAGTTATAGAATTAAAGTTAGGTTTAAAACAAAAACACTAGTGCTGTCAAAATAACATGTTCATTTTCGATTAATTAATCTGAGAAAAAATAACGTGGTCAAAAAATAACGCAGATTAATCCATTCCATATTGACCTTTGAGCCGGAGATGTTCTAGCCACCATTGGACTGTAAAATGAAGAAGGGAGACGAGAATGCGCTGCCTGGATCATTAATTGGAACATTTACTTATAAAAATCTTCTTCCTGAATAGGGTTGGGTACCGAAATCCTTAACGACCGGTATCTACCGGACCGAATGGCAACGTGGATTTCGGCGCCTCATTCCGGTGCCACTGATATGTCTGCGCTTCTCTCTGATGCTCTGAAACAGATGTTACAGGCAACAGAAACATCGCTGCACGTTACGCTAGTTAACACTATACTCAACAGCAGCTAACGTTAGCCTAGCGCTAGCTAGTAGCTGGATTAAACACGGTTAAAATGCTGACAGCTAAACGGTGTAAAGTGTGACTGTATTTCACTGGAGAGGATTCCAACATCGGGACATAACAATATGCAGCTGCCGACGACGGAAAAACACAGACGGCTGGAACACTGTTTGTTATGTTTGGTGGTGCAGGTTGGCGCAGTTTCTTTTTGTTGGTGTTTGTGGAGCCTGGGCTGTCTACAAAGACTGCATTTTATAGATAGTGAGGAGATGTTTTTTACAGTGTGTTCAAGGGACAGACAGCTAGCAGATAGTGAGGAGATGTTTTTTACAGTGTGTTCAGGGGACAGACAGCTAGCAGATAGTGAGGAGATGTTTTTTACAGTGTGTTCAGGGGACAGGCAGCTAGCAGATAGTGAGGAGATGTTTTTTACAGTGTGTTCAGGGGACAGACAGCTAGTGAGGAGATGTTTTTTACAGTGTGTTCAGGGGAAAGACAGCTAGCAGATAGTGAGGAGATGTTTTTTACAGTGTGTTCAGGGACAGACAGCTAGCAGATAGTGAGGAGATGTTTTTTACAGTGTGTTCAGGGGACAGGCAGCTAGTGAGGAGATGTTTTTTACAGTGTGTTCAGGGGACAGACAGCTAGCAGATAGTGAGGAGATGTTTTTACAGTGTGTTCAGGGGACAGACAGCTAGTGAGGAGATGTTTTTTACAGTGTGTTCAGGGGACAGGCAGCTAGTGAGGAGATGTTTTTTACAGTGTGTTCAGGGGACAGACAGCTAGCAGATAGTGAGGAGATGTTTTTACAGTGTGTTCAGGGGACAGGCAGCTAGCAGATAGTGAGGTGATGTTTTTACAGTGTGTTCAGGGGACAGGCAGCTAGCAGATAGTGAGGAGATGTTTTTTACAGTGTGTTCAGGGGACAGACAGCTAGCAGATATTGAGGAGATGTTTGCTGTATGTGACATCACTTAGAGCACCTTTAATGTCGCCGACTGTTGTTTAGTACCGACTTTAATGTCACTAATGGTGATTATTCATTGATTCATTTGAATTGAAATATTTAAAATACTTTCACAGCAAAAATTATGTATACGATTAATTTAGATTAATTAATCACATAGTATGTAATTAATTATATAAAAAATGTTTAATTGATTGACAGCCCTAAAAAAAACACATTTCCCTCCAAATGGATCTTTCTCTCCCACAGACTCTTCTTCTCAGCTGCCTAAAACGCCTCATTCGCCCACATTCCTGTTTGACATTCCTGTCAAGCAGGAATGTCAAACAGGAATGTGGGCGAATGCCAGCCCAGTTCTTCATATATGTTGTCCGAGGAAATAAAATGGATTAAAAGGCCATTTCCATTTAAAGCAACATAGCAGAATGGTCAAAGCAGCAGCCATTTTTCCTTGTACTATTGCCACGGTAACTTATAAACTTCAATAAAAGCTGACTTCCAGCGAGTGGCAGAGCTGAGGTTTGGCAGTAACGGACATACGATCAGTGGAGTAGTAACGTTACGAGAGCCAGCTGCTAAATGAGTCCTATTTAACAACGTCATGCTTCATCCACACAAGGCATACTGCTATCTCCAGATCAGTGACAGCTTTTCATCCACCGGCTGGTTGGCTGGTTGGCTGGTTCCGCCCCGGTTGGCTGGTTGGCTGGCTGGTTGGCTGGTTGGCTATTGGCTGGTTGGCTGGTTGGCTGGCTGGTTGGCTGGTTGGCTGGCTGGTTGGCTGGCTGGTTGGCTGGTTGGCTGGTTGGCTGGT
>NC_053126.1:37942815-38020315 GCF_010015445.1 Perca fluviatilis
GACTCTGTGCAGGCGACATTTGTTGACACATCATCAAAGATTTCATCATTCATTGAGGGTAAGTACTGATACACAGTCAGAAACACACACTTAAACTCACTTAAAGGGTACTATACACGTGTGTGTGTGTGTCTGTGTGTGTGTGTGTGTCTGTGTGTGTGTGTCTGTGTGTGTGTGTGTGTGTCTGTGTGTGTGTCTGTGTGTGTGTGTAGAATGGTTTGACGAAGGAGTCCTGATCCCTCTGCCTGACAGACTGGACTTCACTCAGATGAAGATCAATTATTATCCAGTGAGTGTTTCTGTAAAACTTCATTATACTACATACTACACTATTATACTGCACTGTGCCATTACTGTACTACAGAGTATGTCCTCCCCCATCAGTGGTTTGTTCCAGCATCATTCTGACCAATATTTAGGTTAATGGTGGCGCCCTCTAATAATACGTTACCTGATATGAAGTGGTCACAGCATAACCCATATCCCTTGTTGGTTTGTTTGCTTCTGTCTGCTTCTAGCACGTTTTATGGCAGCAATCCATTTCCTTCTTCTCTCGGGATCTTTAGGAATCCTATCAAATGTTCTCCCTTTATCTTTTCCCCGATGGTTCTGGCACATCAGCTATCCACCATGTTTAATCTTGCGTTTATTGAGAAAGGCAGCAAATTACAACAGGAGCAACTAGCTAGTAAACGTAGCTAACTGGTACCGACTCTGGCTCAGCTCCGACTCTGGCGCTCAGTGTTTTGATATTGACTGGTGCATGCTGGGATTGCGTGACGTTAACTCCCGGAGTTCTATACAATAGTGTTATGAAGTGTAACTGTACGTACACACCGCGGCCGACTTGAGCTGCAAAGAAGCTCTGGCCCCCCTGTCAAGGATGCTTGTCAAAACGTACGGGGAAGCTTTTTGACGCTTTGGCTGCTCTGACGTGGCAGCGTCTATGTTCGATCATGGAGAAAGCAGCCACTGCATGGCCAATACGTTGACACTAGAAACCATTTATAAATGACATATATAAGGACATCATTTGTATTGTTTGTTGGTCGCAGTGGTGTCTGTTAGCAGTTAGCTCGCTCGTTAGCCGCTGAACCGCAGCAGAATGCAGGCAGAGCGAGCAGCCGCCAGCTGTTGATCCGTGCAGGACTTCACCATGAGCGGACTGTTTAGAGACCATGTGACTGTTTAGAGACCATGTGACTGTTTAGAGACCATGTGACTGTTTGCCGCTGCTTGCCGCTGAACCGCGTCATAGCTCATTACCATAAAGTTGACATACTTTCAACTTTCTGATTGACTCTCTGGTCGTCAAAACGCGACGCCGACAGATTTGCAGCTCCTTGCAGCTGAGAGAAGCTTCCATTGAAAATGAATGACTTCCTGTAACTTTAGAGGCTCAAGTCGGTGGCGGTGTGTACGTACAGTAATATTTTTGATTTTGGAATATGAAATGTCAGTGATACAGTAGTGTACGGGCTGCCCCTACGGTTCGGCATGCATGTGAACCACAGATTAATTCATGGTGTGAAATACAGTTGAAGTGCTCAGCAGAGAGACGCAGCGGGACGCCCCCTCCTCTGCAGCTCCTTCAGGCTGTCAGTGCAGAGAAAGAGCTGAAAACTGTGGTTTCCTTGCGTACTCCCGTACGGCTCGCATCAAAACACTATTATATAATTAGACTACTATTTAACGCGACTACGAGATGTTTTCACAGTCGCTCAACGTTTCCCCACTTTTTGCCACAGCTGATACATTATCCGGACTTCTTTCAGCGGATTGATTGATAGCTGTCCTCCAGAGTGAACAAACTGTGTCCATGGCAACGCTCTGCTATGCATGGCAACGGTGTGTTATCCTTAGCAGCGGTCTGTTATCAAGAAATAACAGACCGCATTCTACATTAGAATTCAACCAAGCCGTGTAATAAATAGGATATAACAGCTGAACACACTCGTGGCATTCTTTCTACAATGTAAATCAAATATTCTTGTAGGTTGCTTTGCTTTCACTTTTCTGTCCAGTTCATCAGCAGGGGTTGTAGCCAATTCTGTGGTCTGTCCCAGGACCATGGTCTCTGGCAGGGACCAGTGGTCACAACCACTAGGGGCGCTAGAGACACTGGTCGCGACCAGCTCCTCAGTGGTCTTCCCTGTGGTCCCTGTGGTCTGTGAAGCGGCTTTAGTATTGTCAAACCCTTCCTGTTGTTTTGGCAGCCCTCTTAGCTGGATAAATGTCAGAGATCACAATCTTTTGTCTATAAAATACACTATATCATATATTATGATTATTATTGTTATTATTATTGATAATGGAGATCCGTGTGGTCAGGACCAGCTGGTCTCTGGCACGGACCAGTGGTCACAACCACTAGGGGCGCTAGAGACACTGGTTGCCACCAGTGGCACAGCGGCGGTCATGGCCAGCTTCTTACTGGCACAAAGGGCACTAAAATTACAGGTCCTGACCACCTCCTCTGTGATCTGTTCTGTTGTTTGGACCAGTTGAGTGATCTGTGGAGTGTTTATTTTTAATACAACTTTTCATGTTTCTCAAAGTGTGAGCAGAGTCGCCTAATGTGAGAAGCCATAATCGTTTGTCTATCCAATGCTATTGATCACTATTATTAATAGAAATCATAATAACAATGAATAAATTATTATTATTACTCGTAGTTGTATGAGTAGTACTATCGACTATGCAGGTCCGTGTCTTCCATTGAGAATGGAAGATTCATTTTCAATTGGTTTTTCGATCATGCCATGGCTACATGGCCACTGCCTTTAAACTAATGAAATGAAGTAAACGGTTGGTGATTCAGTTCCTGGCCAATAAGAAGCCATTTCCAATTTTGATGCCAGGTGTGATCATATTGATCATATGCCGTATGCTCATTCTTTTTTTTACAAGTATTTTTATTGCTTTAGAGAAGATACAGTGCAACATTACAATGTCAATTATAACAAGACCTCTTTCAATTAATCCCATCCCACCCACAACAAACCCTTGAGGAAAGGAAAGCTAAAGAAACAAAAAATAAAAAATAATAAAAACACCTTTCTTCTATTACTCATGATAGCAAATAGTGTAATCAGTGTGCTTCACAAATCTTAGCAGTTATTAAGAGGGACGTGTAGTAAGTCTTTCAAAGTAAGCCAGTAAAGGGTCCCAGTTTTTGTAAAATGTTCTGGTTAATCCTCTAAGAAAGTATTAGATTTTTTCTATTTTTAGAAACATCATAATATCAGAAAGCCATGTGGAGGCTTTTGGTGGTGTAGATGTTTTTGTAGTATTCTCCGTCGTGCTATTAAGGTGACAAAAGCAACAACACTTTCCTTCCCATTGGACATTACAATATCACCCCCTTTTACCCCAAACCCCATTGTAGGGCTAGGTTGTAGATCTAAATCAAAGGCTTCATTTAAGACCTCAAATATTGAAGCCCAGAACTCTCTCAACCTGGAACATGACCAAAACCAACCCGATCTCACTCGAAAGCGTACAAATAACACGGGTTTTCTACCGTGCAATGTGTACGCGAAAGTGAAATTCTACGTGCATTACATACGCGGAGCGCTCCAATTGAAGTCATGGAGACCGGTGCGTTTTATATGCACACGCAGCTTCATGTCCACGTTGTGTGTTATCGCGAGAACAGCATCACACACAAAAACATAGATATGGTTGGGTTTAGAGAAAGAATGCAGGGAAAGGCTTTAATAACACAAGAAAATCACAAAAACACACTAATAAACGGTTGGGTTTAGGGAAGAAACATTGGGAAAGGCTTAACAAAAAAACACTACAAAGTCGCAAAAACGCGCCACATAAACACGCTAAAAAACGGCATAAAATCGCCAAACACGGGACGCGAACCCCGGTCTCCTGGGTGAAAGTCCTGTGTTTTACCCATCCACCACCCCAACCAACCTCCTTATGCGGGCACACGTCCTTTCATACTATAAACGCAGTGGTTTCCATTACTGTAATTGGAGCGCTCCGCGTATCTGCTGTACGCACTATTTCAATTTCGCGTACACATTGCACGTATTTCACAGGTAGAAACCCGTGGTATTTGCACGCTTTTCAGTGAGACTGGGCTGCCAAAACACGTGAAGTAAATCTGCTCTGTCAATTCTACATCTTTCACAGATGTCATCCATGTCAGAGTATATTTTGGCCAGTTTAACCTTACAGTAGTGCATACGGTGAAGAACTTTAAACTGAATCAAATCCAAACGTGCACAAGAAGAGGTCGCATTCACCCAGCTTAGAGCTCTGTCCCATATAGCATCTGATATATTTGTCCCTAACTCTTCTTCCCATTTTGCTTTGATAGGATCCATGGATATACTGTAAAGTGAGATTTGAGACTCATGACTTCACAGAGCAACTTAGAGAAATATGCAAAGAGTCTTCCTCTTCCACAAAGCCGAGCCAGATGTTTGATGCCCATGATGTTATGGTAGAGTTTCAGAGAGTTAAGACAAATAAGAGCATGGGGCCTGATTCTATTACAGGAAGATTGCTAAAGCACTGTTCAGAACAGCTTTGTGATGTGTTCTGTAATATATTTAGGATATCTCTGGAGCAGTGAAGGGTCCCAAAGTTATGGAAGGCGTCCAATGTTGTTCCGGTGGCTAAAAGCGGAACCCCCTAAGGTGCTAAATGACCTCAGACCACTGGCATTGACTTCACTGGTCATGAAGTCATTTGAAAGGCTGGTCAAAATGGAACTGATAACTATGGTGGAGGAGGCTTTAGACCCCATGCAGTTTGCATATAGGGCAGGGATGGGGGTAGAAGATGCCTCAATCACTTTACTTAACTTTCTGTATAAGCACCTGGAAGGTCTTGGCACTCATGCCAGACTTTTATTTATGGATTTTTCATCAGCTTTTAATACTATTCAACCACATATTTTAGCTTGGAAACTGCATACCTATTTTAATTTTGATGTAAATTTTGTCGGCTGGATTGCAGATTTTTTAACATGTAGATCTCAGAGGGTTATGGTTAATGGCTTTCTGTCAGAACAGCGCTCCTCTTCCACTGGCTCTCCTCAGGGCAGTGTCCTGTCCCCATTGCTGTACATTCTTTACACCATTGACTGTAGAAGCCAGCATGAGAACAGGCACATTCTGAAGTTTGCTGATGATACGGTCATCATTAGCCTGCTCCGTATAGATGAATCTGAGCATGGGCTACGTTGTGGTTGAGTCCAGTGTCCAATGGTGAGAGACGCCCTTTCTCCAATTAAACTCCACAAAAACCAAGGATATGGTCATTGACTTTAGGAAAGTATTCCTCCCACCGTCTAAGACTTTCATTAAGGGAACTGAAATTGAGTTTGTTGAACAGTACAAGTATCTGGGAACTGTCATTGATAAAAACCTGAAGTTTGATGTGAATAGTGATGCAGTCTGTAGGAAGGGACAGCAACGTTTGTACTTCCTTAGAAGTTAAACACTTAATGTAGATAGGAAAACTATGTCCTTATTTTATAAATCTTTTATTGAATCAGTTCTTATGTTTGCCATGATTGCTTGGTACGGTAACCTTAATATCAGAGACAAAAACCACCTCAGCCATATTGTAAAGGTGGCTGGTAAGGTATTTTCACAGTCCCCCTTGATGGTTATCTTTGACCAGCAAGTTCTTCGCAAGGCCCAGTCTATATTAGACTGCACAAACCACCCCCTTCACTCTGAGTTTGTAATACTCCCATCAGGTCGCAGATTTAGAGTACCTCGGTTTAAGACCAGTAGGGGTAAAAACTCCTTTGTCCCATGTGCAATAACTCAGCTTAATTTGCACATGTAATGTAGTACTTGTTTTGTTTTTAGAGATTGTTCCAGTGGTGATAAATTCTGTTGTGTGTATTACACAGGAAATCTTCTTTGTACTTTGTATTGTTGCCTCTATTTGTATGTGGCTTGAATGTGTTTCTTTTTATCTTTCACTTCTAACTGCATATCAAGTTTCCCATTTGGGATAATAAAGTGACTTAACTGAACTGAACTGAACATAATTGAATTATATGTTAGAGATTTGGCCTCTTAAGGTTAGAGGGGTCTGCAGTATATCCTCCAGGTCAGAGTGCTCAGGCAATTGAGAAAATTATGAGATGTGTGTTTGAATGAAATGACGAACCTGAAGATATCTGAAAAAACTGGACTTAGTGATGTTGAATTTACTGACCAAGTCAGTGAAACTGAGAAAGATGTTATTTAGGAAAAATTCTTTACATGTTGAAAGGCCCATACTGTCCCACTGTTTGAAAGTATCGTCATTTTTAGCAGCCGTAAAAAGATGATTATTACGCCGTATGCTCATTCTAAAACCACAAAGGGGGGAAAATATGGTCTAGGATATACTTTGCTTGGATTCCTTGGATTCCCAGGCCCATTCGAATGATCTGGGTAAGTAATCTTTGACTTTTGTTTTTATTGTTATTCGTCGAGATATGCTTACGTGATCAGACTCTTTTTAGATTTGAGCCATCTTGTGTGTCTTTGACTATAGCCTAACTGAAATGTCATTGAATATAAGCCCCAAATGTATAATAATAATAATAATAATAATAATAATAATAATAATAATAATAATAATAAGAAGAAGAAGAAGAAGAAGAAGAAGAAGAAGAAATAAATGTAATAGTAATAAATAGACCACTGGTCCCAGGACAGACCACAGAATCGGCTACAACCCCCTCTCCAGTTCATCCCAAACCAGCTCAATGGGGTTTAAACGTACAATATGTAACTTTCTGCCGCTAGGGGTCTCTCAACCAAAACAATGGACGGTAAAACTGGACTTTTGATGACGTTGGGAAGTTGTGTGGAATTATGGGAGTTTTTAGTGTTAAACACCTTCGCTGCTGGTTAGAATCATAGACAGTTCATGGACGAGTTTACGTTACATTTAATAATGTCTATTCATGTTATTGTAATAAAATAGCTGCAGTTTCCCCAACATAATTACGTTTTTCTCGATTTTTTCCTCCACTACATGTATTTGACTTTAGTTTCTAGATCAAGATTTGATACAAAGGGTAATGTGACAAGCTTTTAAAATGTAACACATTGGTAAAGTTTAAACCAGTCAGGAAGACATGGACCTGTATAGTCAATAGTACTACTCATACAACTACGACTAATAATAATAATAATTTAATCGTTGTTATTATGATTTTTATTAATAATAGTGATCAATAGCATTGGATAGACAAACGATTATGGCTTCTCACATTAGGCGACTCTGCTCACACTTTGAGAAACATGAAAAGTTGTATTAAAAATAAACACTCCACAGATCACTCAACTGGTCCAAACAACAGAACAGATCACAGAGGAGGTGGTCAGGACCTGTAATTTTAGTGCCCTTTGTGCCAGTAAGAAGCTGGCCATGACCGCCCGCTGTGCCACTGGTCGCAACCAGTGTCTCTAGCGCCCCTAGTGGTTGTGACCACTGGTCCGTGCCAGAGACCAGCTGGTCCTGACCACACAGATCTCCATTATCAATAATAATAACAATAATAATCATAATATATGATATAGTGTATTTTATAGACAAAAGATTGTGATCTCTGACATTTATCCAGCTAACAGTGCTGCCAAAACAACAGGAAGGGTTTGACAATACTAAAGCCGCTTCACAGACCACAGGGACCACAGGGAAGACCACTGAGGAGCTGGTCGCGACCAGTGTCTCTAGCGCCCCTAGTGGTTGTGACCACTGGTCCCTGCAAGAGACCACTGGTCCGTGCCAGAGACTAGCTGGTCCTGACCACACGGATCCATTACCAATAATAATAATAACAATAATAATCATAATATATCTGATATAGTGAATTTTATAGAAAAAAGATTGTGATCTCTGACATTTATCCAGCTAACAGTGCTGCCAAAACTACAGGAAAGGGTTTGACAATACTAAAGCCGCTTCACAGACCACAGGGACCACAGGGCAGACCACTGAGGAGCTGGTCGCGACCATTGTCTCTAGCGCCCCTAGTGGTTGTGACCACTGGTCCCTGCCAGAGACCACTGGTCCCAGGACAGACCACAGAATCGGCTACAACCCCCTCTCCAGTTCATCCCAAACCAGCTCAATGGGGTTTAAACGTACAATATGTAACTTTCTGCCGCTAGGGGTCTCTCAACCAAAACAATGGACGGTAAAACTGGACTTTTGATGACGTTGGGAAGTTGCGTGGAATTATGGGAGTTTTTAGTGTTAAACACCTTCGCTGCTGGTTAGAATCATAGACAGTTCATGGACGAGTTTACGTTACGTTTAGTAATGTCTATTCATGTTATTGTAATAAAATAGCTGCAGTTTCCCCAACATAATTACGTTTTTCTCGATTAGATTTTTATTTGTAGCTGACCAGTTAGCTAGCTAGCAAGCTAACCGTAGCCAGCAGCTAAAACACAAAATATTTCAACACCGGGGCGGACGCGGTGTGTTGTAACGCTAGCTAGCTACTAAACGAGGCTGAGAGACGGGTGTGGGTGGGGATTGTCGGGGAAATCTTCGCGATGGCGAGGACGTTCGATGCCTGCTGTGCAGCAGCAGAACATCTCCCAGCTGCCCGGAATTATCTCCCCTTCACTTTTCAGTAATCTTAACTTTTCGTTTTGGTGCTTAACCCACCTTTTGTCAGGTTAATTTAGCTAACCGTAAAGACCGCTAAACGCGAGGGGGGGAGAAATTCGGCACATACACCGGTAGCGCTACGGAGATGTAGCTAACGCTGTTGTGACTCGGTGCTGGGTCTGATATGGTCCGTTTCCCGACATTTAATTAAACTGCCGTTAGCGTCGTAAGCACCAGGCACTGGAGATACGCCGTCGGGCTGGGTGGGGCTGTAATGAAAGTAGCTGGCTGATAGCTGACTGGGGGCTAACGGTAACTAGCTAGCTAGCTATATGTCCCGGGGCTGTTGTCAGCTGTCATCCCGACTGAGTCTCTCTGCGCCGGGGAGTGAGGCAGACAGATGGCCGGGGGCGTAGCTGGCTAAATTAGAATTACATTAATCGTCTATCTATACAGCTAACGTTAACGTTACTAGTGACGTTATTCGTGGGGTTAGCCCAGTCCTGTTAACTGTGTCATACTAAAAATAACTTTATTAGCGTGTTGAACGATGTTGTAACCTCATAATGTTACCCACAAAGCATTAGCATCAACGTGAGCTACTTGCCAACCAGCACATTGTAGTAACGTTAAGCTGGTATCGATATTGAACTTTCAAAATAAATAAAGTCTCTGTTGTATTACTGTGATAAAAAGTGGGATGTTATTAATCACAAAATGATGCTATATGGCAAAAAAGCAGTATTACGGTTACAAGTATTTTTTTTCTGTGACATTGTATTATTTAAAATTACTCCTGAACGTATCATCTTGGTGCCAGTGTTCTGAGGAAGTTAGAGTAACTACACAGTGAAAGGTTATATGACGCCACTGACGGGCAACTAAAGGAAACGTGCCATGTCTGAAAATAAAATAACTGATTTATCTGGGTTTGACATTTGGTGGAAACATTTGGGATAGTGTAAGAACACAACTCATAAAAATATATATGGTCGTTTTTAGGCATTTTAAAGCAGAAATGTTACATATTGTACCTTTAAGTCTGGGGACTGTGCTGACCACTCCATGTTTTTAAGCTTACCATCTAGTTCTTTTTTGCTAAGGTAGTTCTGGCATAGCTTGGACTTATGTTTTGGGTCATTATCTTGCTGTAGGATGAACCCCTGACCAACTAGGCGCATACCAGAGGGTACTGCATGGCGCTGCAAAATGCTGTGGTACCGTTTTGGTTCAGGGTGCCTTTCACTCTGTACAAATCACCGACCCTGGATCCAGCAAAACAGCCCCAGACCATCACGCTTCCTCCTCCATGTTTGACAGTTGATGTCACACACTGAGGAACCATCCTTTCACCTACTCAACAGCGTACAAAAATCCTGCATGATGAACCGAAGATTTCCAATTTTGATTCATCAGTCCATAACACCCGTCTTCCCGTTCAGTTCCGTATTTGACGATGTTTCTTGGCCCAGGCAAGCCTCTTTTTCTTATTCTGACGTCTTAGCAATGGCTTTCTTGCTGCAACTCGACCTATCAAACCTGCAGCTCCAAGTCTTCTCTTTCCAGTTGAAACTGAGACTTGCTTATTACGACCACTATTAAGCTGTGCTTGAAGCTGTTGTCCTGTGAGCTGCCTAGAGCTGTTGACTCTCAGAAACTTGTCTTCTGATTCTGTTGTGGCTTTGGGTCTGCCAGACCTCTTCCTGTCAGAGTTTCCCCAGTTTCTAAGTGCCTTTTGATGGTGAAGAATACTGTACTCACTGACACCTTGACTTTCTTCGCAATATCTCTGTAGGAAAGACCAACATTCTTAAGGGTTATGATGGTCTGTCTCTCTTCCACAGGGCTCTCAAGTTTTGAAGACAGGCAAGAGTGACACCTCCCCCAAAAAAAAGATCATAGATTGGTGGCAGGTTGGACAAGTCGCAGGAATAGGGGTGTTTCATTAATATTATTATTAGTGTTTTTGTTGTTATTATTAATTGCTCAGATTTACACAAGAAATGATTTGACACATGGCACTGATAATTCAAATACAAAGTATTTATTCAATTTCTGCATGCTTACTTATGATAATGGGGGGGTCTGGGGGTCCTCCCCCAGAAAATTTTGAGCATTAAACTCTTCATTTCCTGCATTCTGGTGAATTTGTATGCACCTATTTATACCTTTTTCTGAATCAATTCATGCTGGAAATCTTTATGTAATGGTAAACATAGATTAAAATCCAAATATAAAACATAATGGAATATATTGCAGTAAGGCTCTCAGGCATTCTGTATTGTTTTCATCTATTTATTCTCCTGTAGATCAGCTTTTCTAATTATATCTGAGTCAGCACACATGTAGCCTAGCATCATTTACTCTTCCCTTTTGCATCTTTTGTTGAGGAAGTAACCACCTTAAATGTGCATATGACAATTATTCACGTCAATGATACATTAATTCATTTTAATGAATTAATAAACCCCTGGACTGTAATATGATTTGTTAGAGCAAGATTTCTGCTCATGTTCAAAACTTTGTGCACATTCAAAATATATCTGTTTTAGAGGAGTCGTGATATTTTGAGAAAAATAAAGTTATAATAGTCAATATATTTCAGAAAATAATCTACCTGCACCATAGTCTGCTGTGCATTACGTGATTGCTCTGCTGATACGGTAGATCTCAGACCTCCTGACAGACACAGAGCCCCGTTTGGGTCTCTGGTCTCTGAATGAGCGAATGTTTAGGGAAGTGTCTGTATGCTTTGCTTTTTTTTCATTGGTTGCTGCATTAAATCTTACCCAGATACAATAGTGCTATTTTCTGATTGCGCTGTGTATGTGGCCCCTCTCTTTTTTTTGTTTGGCTGATAAGTGGCAGGCTCGATTTAGACATTAAAAATGTAAGCTACAAGCCGTGGCTTGGTCACGGTCTATGGGCTTGGTAGCGTTGCATTTCCCCTGACTCGTTTCCTGGTTCTATTTCTCCCTAAACAACATGAAATCAAGGAGAGGGTTAACTTTTCCTGCTACAGATTTCCCACCGTGGTCAGAAAGAACAGGAGGAGACACTTTGTTTCTCTCACTAGGACTCTAGAGTCGCTACTTGCTCCAAAGATAATCGCCGTCACTCTCTCACTTCTCCCTCTACCACACACTCCCCCCACACACACATGTGGCTCGACGCACACACCAGCGCACAAGCATAAACATCAGGCCACTTATGTAGACTACTGCAAGAGCTCTGCGTGGAGCCTCCGCACAACTGTAAACCGGCCAGACGCGCTTGATTCCTGCCGGTTCCATAGTGAGAGCGGCGCAGTCAGAGAAATTTTGGGTGCTGCGGCATATTCAATTTATTATAAATAATTTTTACGCGTGAGAAATACAATGTGTGGCGGGAGTGCGTGACAAAAGACCGAAATGAGTGACTGTCACGCTCAATGCGTGACACTTGAGAGCCCTGCTTCCATTGTTAATTGCCTTTTTCCCGCCATTTTTATGGCAACAAACTACTTTCTGCCCAGGGACTACACGTGGAAATTAGCAATTGTTGCTATAACCTGGCCCAAGACATATTCTCTTGTTTAACAAGATTAATGTTTATTTGTTCATTGTCCCTGTTTCAAATAAATCAATTTCCATTCCATTTCCATTCCATTCTGCAGTACAATACTGTTCATATAATGCTCACGAGGGTATGGTACCACAGTGTGTTCCAACAATACTTTTATACAAACAGAGGGGGTTGTAAGTAATCATTACATTACATGACATGTCATTTAGCTGAGGCTTTTATCCAAAGCGACTTACAATTAAGTGCTTTCAACTGTGAAGGTTCAAACTCCAGACAACAAGTAGTAAGTGCAAGTACATTAGCTTTAAATAAGCAAAGCTACAAGGAGACATATGAAAGGTACACAATACAGTGCAAAGTGACCAGGCCTTTTTGTAAAATACTGAAATGTACATTATTTTTCAGTTTTGGGTAACCTTATTTTTTTTTTTAACCTCAGGCAGTTCACCACTCACCTTTGTACCATTTCAAGATATTCATTGGACTTGAACTGCTAAAATTTCAATAAAAAACCAAAACAATTGGGGTGTTCTAAAACTATATATATATATATATATATATATATATATATAAAAATATATATATATATATGGCTTGTATTTCTGGTTCCTTTGCACTGTATTGTGGGTATTTGTGAATGTGTCCTCATTATGCCGCTTTTTTAGATGTTATTGATGCTGTGCTTTGTACACTTGGAAATGTCAAAGTCTATTGTTGATCTTCTAGCCCCCCCCCCACATCTCCTTCTGAATTGTATGAATTTGTTGTTTTTCATGTATTGCACCTGCTGCAAACCCAATTACTCTCCAGGGACAAAAAAATTTGAAGGTTGAAGTTGAAAGTACATTTTATTTATAGTATGAAATCATAACAAGAGTTATCTCAAGACACTTTACACCCCCAACTTCCGGTTGGGGGTGTAAAGTGTAGAGATAATGGAACAATGACTAGAAATAGTACTTGTAGTAGTTCATGGTGGAGCAGGGCGTAGCAGGATGTAGAAGGTTCTAAATGTCTAGTTGTCCAATCAGATTGCCTGGTTGGATCTACTTCTTGTACGATAAATATGAATGTACTCTCAACAATCCGATATTATTTTCCAATACATGTGTCAAGTACAAACTGGTATTTTACGTTTGATGTGTGTGTGTGTGTGTGTGTGTGTGCAGGGCTTCATGGTGGTCGGGGGGGACCTGACCTATACTGTGCAGAGGGCTGTTCTGAGGTCCATCCATCCATCTCCAACCATAGCTATAGATCCAGGCTCCAGCAGGAAATTCCAATCGTTCCTTTTCCTAATCCTGTTGATTTTATATATTTGGTTTTGTAAACGTTGTTTTTAGGGCAGGGAGTTCCTCCGTTCTTTTTCTTCCTAAGAAATCCCTGTTGCCATGCAGGAAAAATCCTCAAGATTTGGAAAAAAAAAACTTAATCAGTCCAAACTGTGTGCTAATAGTCCTCATGGTGGCGCTACGATTTGAAACTTTCAAAATGAAATAATAAATCAACCGTACATGTTACAACTGTAGATAGAGCAGAAATGATCCTCTGCTTTTACCCAGTACCAACTCTCCTTTTTTCAAAAACTACAAAACATCTTAAGCCCTTCTCCCACAGTGGTGTCTCTATTCACACCAAACTTCAGGAATTTCATCTCCACACTGTTCTTCACAAATGTAATATTCAGATTTTTTTGATATTTCCAAGATTAAGGCTACAGTGCATGAACATGTTTTACTGCATCCAGTAGTGTAGCAACACATACTGCAATTGCTTTCAAACTAAATCTTTGATGTTAATGTAAAATAATTTACAACATTTGAGATCACTGTAGATTTAGTGTGCAGAATGTCAGAAGTTTATGTGAAAAAGTGATTTATTTAAAATGTCTGAATTGTTCCTTGTGTGCGCCTTTGCAGCCGATGCAAAATAGAGAATCTTTAAACATCAGTTTGTCAGTTATTGGTCTTTGTGAAAATACATTACAGGCATCTATATGTTGACATCACTCAGATTATAGTTTCCTGTCATCAGCACCTGCCTACAGCGTCAAAGGGGCTTGAACTCAGGAGTGTTGCAATATGATCATACAAACTGTATACAGATTCTGTACTACACTCAATATTTATATTTGATCTGTATTTTTTGTAGACTATTGTATTTTGTATGTTTATATTTTACATATTTAATGTGTAACTCTATGTTGTCTTGCATGTTTTATGCCTTGTCTTGGCCAGGTCGTTGTTGCAAATGCAAATTTCTTCTCAATCGGCTTAGGTCGTTAAATAAAGGTTAAATGAATAAAATAAAAATACTTTATCTAATCGGGCATTGTGCTGTGGATAACTGCCCTGCATGTATTACTTCCTGTATGCCAGGTCATGTTTGTAAATGAGAAGTTGTTCTCAAACAGTTTACCTGGATAAATAAAGGTTGAAAAAAAAAAAAAGTATTACATTACACCATCTTTTAGAGCCTGCTCACATGAGGGCCCTGGGTCCCCTTTCCACCCCCAGTCCAACCCCCCTGAACATATCTGATTCAAACTAATAATCAGTTGCAGTCAAGCTATTAAGTCAACCCAGAGGAGGTGCAGCTCAACAAGGTTGATTCTGGTTTTCGGAGCGAGAGGTTAGGAGCTAAAACTTAAACAGACTTAAACAACAGGCCTGGACCTTGGCCACTCAATGGGAGGACCAGGGAAGTCTCACTTTGGCACTTCTGCTGACACAACCCTTACCACTATACTATTACTTTTCAATTACTTTTTCAACATACTATACTATGACTTTTTAAACATACTTTACCCTGACTTTTTTACGACTTTTCGACTTACTATACTATGACTCTTTACGATTTCTTTGGACATACTATACTATGACTTTTTATAACTTTTTTTATATTCTATACTATGACTTATGATTTTTTGGGACATACTATACTTCAATCAGGAGAGACTTCGTTTGCAGATATGCAAAAATATTTATTGTACAACTGTAATATAAGATGTAGAAAGTCTTTTGGAGATTAGACTCCATCAAATTAATGATGTTTTTAAAGGGGTAGAAAACAGGAACATCACCCCCCGATGGAGTCCAGACACTGGTGGCGGCGGAGAAAGAGACCAGAGACCGGACCCAAGAGGCAACGGAGCGGTCAGCCGGGAGAAACACGAGACCAGAGGCGGCAGGGGGGGAGGAGGGTCGAGCGCTTTGCCTGAAACAACAGCTGACAGCACAGGGAGAGAACAGATTTAGAGCAGAGTTGTAAGGCTGTGATTGGCCCTTGAATTTTGTGGCCAAGTCTGATTGGTTTAACTGAAAGCGTCACTTCTAAACAGCTGATTTGATTTAAGAATGAGTAGTGATTGGGTTAATGACGTCTTCCTTAAAGAATTTGCGCTGAGCTTCATTATGACTTTTTATGACTTTATTCAACATACTATGACTTTTTATGATTTTTTCAACATACTATTCAATGACTTTCTATGACTTTATTCGACATACTATACTATGACTTTTTATGACTTTATTCAACATAATATTTTATGACTTTATGACTTTATTCGTGTAGGATACACGTAGGGTACAGATTTGATCATTGGCAAATTATCAAATATGTTTTATCAATATTAATGAAGTTATGAATATGGTTATTAATAACTATCAAATCAACAAACAATCAAAACGGGGCACCACCCTGCAAGTCAGGGACCAATAATCAAACTGTGGAACAGACTCATTTCTGTGGTAATCCTTTAAAAGGAAACAAAGGAAGGGGTGAATTTGAGCACGGACCTGTTCAGCCAGCAATTATCACAATAAGTACACAAATAATCACCAGCAACTGCTAATTAAGTATAATCAAATTTATTAACGTCACAATTATCAGTAGCCAATCAATAATCCTTCAATAATAAAACGTATATACCTTTTACAATATCACAACCAAACAAAGCAAAAACAAAGCAGCATATGTCATGGACACGTCTGTGTCTGTGTGTGTGTGTGGGCGTGTGTGAGAGAGAGTGTGTGTGTGTGTGTGTGTGTAAGGGTGAGTGAAAGTAAAGGGGGCGGTGTCGAAATGTAGTTCTAATACAAAAAAACTCCCAAAATGGCTACTCCTGTGAGCTGCACAAAACTATTTAGCCTCAAGAGGGCGGTAGTGGTGCTGGGTGCCCGAGGAGGGGCTGAAGAGGTCAAGGGGGGGGTTGCTGGGCAACACGCACGCTTAGCCTAGCCCGTATGCTAGGTCATGTGTGTTAGCTCTGTACAAACGTAACTCTACGTGGTTAAGCTAGCAGCGTTAGCTCGGGAGCTCCGTGGCTAGCTTGTGTGTGGGGGTGTGTGTGTGTGTGTAATTAGTAAAAGAAGAAAGTTTAAAGGAAGAGGCACTCTGATCTTAGTTATCGATAATGGCCAGCCCCCTCAGCCACTCAGGTCTGGACCACACGTGTAGTTGGGACAGACTGAGACTTTTTGACTTACTGAGGGAAACTTTGGTCATTATAACCACTCCAGTGGCTAACAGCTGATTCCCGCAATGATCTTGCAGACAGTAACTAAACTCCGTGAAAGGAGTGATTTAGCAGGTAGCGCTTACGGTTTTACCCAGCTACTTAACACAACATATCAACAGTATCGTGATCAATGATACATTCACAGAAACAGATTAATAATCAAGTATAGACCAATACATAATTAAAATCAGAGATCACATTAATGGCAACAAGTGGTAGCGAACCCTTTGCTCATTAATAAACAAACCAAACACACTAGTTCTAACATCTGCCCAGAACTGTGTAAGCCTCTTACAGTACATGTGTTGTTTGTAGTTAATCTCTCGCCAGAGTTTAACGATCCGTTTCGTCCAGAGCAGGGGACGACACGCGATCCAGGTCGACGACGCAAGAAAACGGAATGTAGTCCCTTTCTTGAATCCGGGCTGATTAAACCCGCTGCAGATAGAGGAAATACTGGGCCAGTATTCCTGGGATCCCCTTGTATATCAGAAAGATAGAAAATGTCCCAGCTCAATCTCGACCAGCGAGGTGACGCTGGCTAGCTAGTCCGGACTAGTGCACCTCCTGTCAGTAAAATGGGTTACCGTGGAAAGCCAAGAGACACCAACGGCGACAGCTTTTATCCTTCCTCCACTTCCTAGTGGCGGGGTGGTGCATTCAAAGGCCCGACAGCCAATGGGAAAAGAGCAACCTTGTCACAGGTGTGAAGCAGTTCTTTGTCTCACCACCAGTCTGCCTTGACCTCCTCGTGTTGGAGGTAGATTCTCCATTTTGGCGACTCTGCTTCCAAGTGGCGGCCTGTAGGAGTTTGGTGAAACTGGCTTTGGGATTCACATGTAGGCCAAGATCCTTTGTCTTGCCTTCCCTGTTTCCTTTGTTTTTGGTTAAAATCCATGTTTAACCCCCTGCTTGGTCCCAACATTCGACATACTATACTATGACTTTTTATGATTTTTTCAACATACTATTCTATGACTTTTTATGACTTTATTCGACATACTATACGACTTTATTCAACGTACTATACTATGACTTATGATTTTTTCAACATACTATTCTATGACTTTGTAATTACTTTTCAACATGCTTTACGCTGACTTTTTTATGACTTTTTGACGTACTATACTATGACTCTTTACGATTTCTTTGGACATACTATACTATGACTTTTTATAACTTTTTTCGACATACAATACTGTGACTTCTTATAATTTTTTTAAATATTCTATACTAGGACATGATTTTTTGGGACATACTTTATTATGACTTTTTAAGACTTTATTCGATATACTATACTATGACTTTTTGATTTTTTCAACATACTATTCTATGACTTTTTATGATTTTTTGGACATACTATAGTATTACTTTTTTAAATATTCTATACCATGACTTTTTGAAATAAGTTGTTCTTGAGTGTTTCCTGATGCAGTACGACACAGAAAACTGACAGTGTTATTAATACAACTCATTTTATTGAATAAAAGAAACATGAATAGGAAGATATCAAAATGAATCCTCTGGGTGTCTATGAGACAGTCAGATCCCACTCTTCATCATCATCAGCCTCGTCTTCATCAGGAGCAATCTCACTCCAGGAAACCTCGTTCACCTGAGACACAGTTCATCCTTACTTACAGGAAACATCTCTTTACACTACACAATGATAATAATACTAATAATAATAATTTGATTTTTTTTCGACATACTATACTATGACTTTTTATGATTTTTTTTCGACATACTATTGTAGGATTATTTTGTTTAGAGTATAGTGTAAGGCCTCAGATTTCATGACCTGATATTCTCTCTCTCCCTGTTCTTCTGGGCCATGACGAAGCCATCTAATCTGGGGAAGTGATAAGACATTTTTAAAATTGAAGATGCAGCATTTGCTCGAAAAAGATAATTACAACTTGACCCAAAAAGAGGATTCCTTTCCCAGATGAACAGGGTGAAAGAACAATGGGACTGTGTTCACAAGCGGTGAGAAAAATGTGGTGAAGTCGTAAATGTCCTTGGCTTTTACTCCCCGGCAGAGAAAGATACGCAGGCGCCCAGTTGGGGCATTGTAAAATCTGTAACCAATGTCATCATAAAGTAACTTAACCCTTGTGTGGTCCTTCGGGTCCCAGTGACCCGAAGGACAACACAAGGATGATGTACTTCCCTTTACTTTGTTGAGAATTGCTCTCTAAACCCTGTTTCTTGTAAAGTAAGTAAGTAAAGTTTATTTCTAGAACACATTTAAACACAGTTTAAGCTGACCAAAATGCTGTACAAACAAGAACTAAGGTGCTGTATTAACCCTTGTTTAGAGAGCAATTCTCAACAAAGTAAAGGGAAGTACATAATCCTTGTGTTGTCCTTCGGGTCACTGGGACCCGAAGGACAACACAAGGGTTAATGTTAAATGGCCGTGGATTGAGGAAGCCAAGGGGTTTCTGACACTTGTTGCAGAAATTGTAGCAAAAGGTCGAAGAGGACTGGACAGAAGAGCAGCCTGTCTGGATTCCATCCAACTGATAACAGCACCACGGATGAAGCAGAGGGAGTGGACAAAAAGTGAAGGCTCTGGGTTAGCCGGCATCAGATGCTGGGGGAATCTCTGTCTGTTTGCTAGGTTTTAGCGATAGGTTGTTTTGTCTTGAAGTAATCGGGGGCCTGTTGCACAAAAGTAGAATGAAGAAATCCAGGATAAGTGAAAAAGCGCAGCTTGACTTAGTGTGATCCGCTCATCGCGGCTTAATCGGTTGCACGTTTGCCGAGCCAGGATCAGACGGTGAAGCTATGTCAGCCAGGAGGAGATAGCTGGGATAAGTGCACGTTCACGGCTTTCTTAAATAGACCACGGTATCCATCACAGATTTACTGATGCAGAAATGGAGAATACGTGTGCAGCATATGTGCAGCTTCTAATGGAAATTTACGAGGAGGTGAAACATATAATATGCAAAAAGGGAAATACGGCTGTTATCAAACGGAAAAAAAGCCCGACAGACAATAGCGGACCGACTGAATACGTATGGATTAAAAAAATCTAATTAGTCACTCCACGTTTTTATTGCTTTAATATGCTTGTTTTATGTGTTGGTTTTATTGCTGTATCTGTTTTTATGCGCTAAATGTGCTGGTTTTAGTGTAAAGTGTCTTTGAGTAGCCTGTAAAGCACTATATAAATAAAAGTATTATTATTTAGTCTACTTCGCCTTATAAGTGAGCAGAGGGAATTCTTGTTCCTGGGAAATTTATAAGGACTATAGGCTTAATTTCAAACCCTTATTCATAATGCGAGAATATGTTTTACAACCATATGCACAAATCTCCATAAGCTATGTCTAATTCTAAATATCTTTCTACAATTAATGTTCATAAAGAACAAACATGACTGGACAAAAACTAGAAAAAGAAGTGACTTCAATACACACTGTAAACATATCTGTAAAACAATGTAACCTGTTATTATTCATGTTTTTTTCTCACTCCCAAGATAACAAGTGACAGCCCCAAAATAAAATGATTAAGAAGCTTTGTGGCATTCCAACACATTCTCACTCCCATTTGGTAAACAAGGACGTTTGATCAGGTGCCATTGTCGTCGTTATTGATGCTAAAAGTCCGCTTTTAGAGTCCGCTGCACGGTGTGGGAGGATCCCCCTACCTCCCCCCGCCTCCCCGCGTTGCACGGGCGGGGGCACATTCCACGGGGACAGCAGCGGAGGAAAAGCCCATTTCCTCCGTATCATCCCACTTTTTACCATTACCATCTCAACAACTACAGTAGTAGGATTTAAACCAAACTCGTGACAGCAATAGTGACAAGTAATGCATGTTAATAAAAATAAAGCAGAACACATTCAGAAGACAACGGAATAACTGTTAAACACATTTATTTCGGATCAGAGCGTCAGCTGATTTAACACATCAGACTCCAGGATTAATCTTAGCCTGGCTGTTAGCCTGCTCTGGACCAGGCTAGCTGCAAAGAATAAATCTCCATGGTTACTTGGCTGGGTTTAAATCAACCTGCTTTTGTGCAACCAAGTCTAAGCTAAATTCATCCAGGATAACCCGAATATCCCGGCTTAATCCCTTATCTTGGTTTTGTGCAACAGGCCCCTGATCCTTGTGCACAAGATTATTGTATTTTGCAATATCATTCACTAAAGCTTGTTATTAAAGGGGTGATAGAATGCAAAACTGATTTTACCTTGTCATAGTGTAATAATGACTGTTTAGTGGGTAACTAGGACATACATAGAACCTCTAAATCCCATTGACATCTCTTTTCTCTGCAAATCTCACTATTTGAAACTGCCTCTGAAAACGGGCGAATCTCAACGAGCCCCATAGTTGACGTCAACGAGCCCCATAGTTGACGTCAACTATTGCGGCTCCTCCTCATTTGGCTCTAGTCTCTCTCTTTGTCACGCCCCAACATTTGCATAGGCTACACAACTGACCTGAGATCAGTTAGTCTTCTGAATCTAGGTTGTGCAGATCTCAGAAAATGTATACATTGTTCATATGCTATTTTACTATTAAATTCACTTCTGAGACTTTTTTATGCGAAAAATCAACTACGTAGAGGTCAAATATGGGCCGTTTTACCAAAATTGATATCTAATTGCAAATTTTGTCCGACTGTGTGTCGGAGTTCAGAGGCTGGTGCTGCCTGTGTAGCTGCCTCGCCACCTGGCCTGCCTTCCTTCACAGGCCCCGGCCTGCTGTGAGGTAGATGGAGCTCAGTCACGACTGGCAGCCCACAGCACTCCATACCCGCGCAAAGTCACCGTTTTGGGCTAATGGACTACGAAACGCCGCTGCCCTGACAGAGCTCCAGGGCCTGCAACTCCCCTCTTCCGGCTAGCTAAATGGCCGGTGTATGTGAGTGAAAGCGTGGTCAGCGAGCTTGTTACGCCAGCATTCTCTTACCTCAGGTTCTGTAAGAAAATCTAAAGAGACGTGTTCGTTCGATTTCTGAGGAGGAAGGAGAGGCTTGGGTCGAATTGAAAGAAAGTTAAACGTTTAATGAAACAACACGATGAAAACGACAGTCAAAAACACAATCAAACATAAAACATAAAACATGAAACACTGCCAGCAGCAGACTGCAAACATGCTTCCCCTGTCGGGTCACAGTTAGCAGCCATGCGACATGACAAAACAATACACTGTAAACAGCGGTCTTCAAAATGCTTCCCCTTGCGGGGTCACAGATTGAAGCCCTGAGACCTTCTCAGGATCACACATTTATTCCCTCCACCTGGGTGGTTCCTCAAATGAAATCTTCCCCTATTGGTCAGAGGTCTCTCAAAAGAAAAGGTATACGTTCCCAATCAATCCAAACTACATGAATACACATTCTTTGTTTTAATCACGTCTAGCTCAACAGGGGATGGCTCTCAAAGTTGTTTAACCCTCATGCCCTCTTCGGTCATTTTTGTACATTTTTCTCAAGTTTTTTTTTTCATTTCGTGATCATTTTTGCTGTGTTACTTCTTATGGCATGAAATTTTGTAGGAATCCTTCTTTTCAGTCAAATTTTTTAAATCCAGTGTTTTTTACTCTTACATGTCTTTTATACTTAAATGATTCATTTTGTACCCTCTGGACACCTTCGAGGCAAAAATGTCCACGCACACCCAAAAACTGTTATTAAATCATCATATATCAATATTTTTTTCTGCTTTTTTTCATGAATCACTTAAACAACTTCTTACCTAATCAAAACCACCAAACATTCAATCATTTTCAGGATTTTAACCCTTTAAATGCCAGTTTATGTATTTGAAGTATGTCATTTTTTATTAAAAAAAACACAAAAAATGATTTTTTTCCCATATAATGAATAATATGTAGATGGGGCTTTGGTGGTGATTAGAGGCTTGGATATGTCAAAGATAAGCAACAAAACTGATTTGATTGCATTAGTATTTTTTATGTAATTCCAGATACTCCCTTTGGACACCTTCGAGGCAAAAATGGCCCCATTGACTTCCATTATAACCACATGTTTTGATCTCTCTGCCTTTACAGTATAAAACCATGCATCCTGTAATGTCAGCATTTCATTTGGAAGAAAACTAGTCATATTTGACATTTTTACAGTATTTCACCAGATTCAACCATTTTGCCCTTGTAGGCCGATGCATGAAATTATAGTTATATTATGGAGCTCCGTGTGTGTGTGTGTGTGTGTGTGTGTGTGTGTGTGTTTGTGCGTGTGTGTGTGTATATGTGTGTGTGTGTGTGTGTATATGTGTGTGTGTATGTGTGTGTGTGTGTGTGTATATGTGTGTGTGTATATGTATATTTGTGTGTGTCTGTGGGTGTGTGGGTGGGTGTGTGTGTGTGTGTGGGTTGGGTGTGTGTGTGTGTGTGTGTATGTATGTGTGTGTGTGTGTGTGTGTGTGTGTGTGTGTGTGTGTGTGTGTGTGTGTGTGTGTGCATGCATGTATGTATGCATGTCTGTGTGTGAGAGAGAGTTTGTGTAAATCTGGGTGAAAAAAGGGCTTCTTTTGAAGGATGCATTTCATGTGTCTTTGAAGACGTGCTTGACTAAAAACATTGTCTCCTGCATTTGTTGTAAACAGAAACAACTATTAGTGTGTTGATGCACCTGGCTCTAGAGAAGGAGAAAGATCTGGAGCAAAGAGAAAGAGCCCACGAGATATGCCATATCAAGAATCCATGATGTGGCATCTTCTTTCGACCTTTTCTTCACTCCTGACATGATCCAGCTGATTCAGGAAATGACAAACCTACACGGGAGGTGTTCAATCTCAGGATGGAGTGATGTGGATGCTCAAGAGATTTTAACATACATGGGACTTCACACTTGGCTGGTGTGTACCGGTCCAAAGGGGAATCCACCCGGAGCCTGTGGGATGTCCATAGTGGGAGACCAGTCTTCAGGGCCACCATGTCCCACAAACCATTTGAAATGATAAGCGCCAGTTTACAGCAAATGCAGGAGACAATGTTTTTATTCAAGCACGTCTTCAAAGACACATGAAATGTATCCTTCAAAAGATGCCTTTTTTCAGCCCTAAAGTGATCATTGCTTGCTTACAGGTTCACACACACACACACACACACACACACACACACACACACACACACACACACACACACACACACACACACACACACACACACACACACACACACACACACACAACACACACACACACACAACACACACACACACACACACACACACACACACACACACACAGCTCCATAATATAACTATAATTTCATGCATCGGCCTACAAGGGCAAAATGGTTGAATCTGGTGAAATACTGTAAAAATGTCAAATATGACTAGTTTTTCTTCCAAAATGCTGACATTACAGAATGCATGGTTTTATACTGTAAAGGCAGTGAGATCAAAAC
This sequence comes from Perca fluviatilis, assembly GCF_010015445.1. Lineage (NCBI taxonomy): Eukaryota > Metazoa > Chordata > Actinopteri > Perciformes > Percidae > Perca > Perca fluviatilis. The sequence goes on from NC_053126.1 coordinate 37,966,904, forward strand.
ATGTGGTTATAATGGAAGTCAATGGGGCCATTTTTGCCTCGAAGGTGTCCAAAGGGAGTATCTGGAATTACATTAAAAATACTAATGCAATCAAATAAGTTTTGTTGCTTATCTTTGACATATCAAACCCTCTAATCCCCACCAAAGCCCCATTCCCCTATGATTTATTTTATGGAAAATAATTAATGTTTTGTTGGGTTTTTCATAAATAATTGTTACTTCAAAGATTTAAAACTGGCATTTAAAGGGTTAAAATCCAGAAAATTATTAAATTTTTGGTAGTTTTGAGCAATTTACAAGTTGTTTAAGTGATTTATGAAAAAAGCAGAAAAAAATATTGATATATGATGATTTAATATCAGTTTTTGGACATGTACATTTTGCCTCGAAGGTGTCCAAAGGGAGTATCTGGAACTATGTAAAAAATACTAATGCAATCAAATTAATTTTGTTGCTTATCTTTGACTATTACCAAGCCTCTAATCACCACCAAAGCCCCATCTAGATATTATTCATTATATGGAAAAAAAATTTTTTGTGTTTTTGTAATAAAAAATGAAATACTTCAAATACATAAACTGGCATTTAAAGGGTTAAAATCCTGAAAATGATTGAATGTTTGGTAGTTTTGATTAGGTTAGAAGTTGTTTAAGTGATTTATGAAAAAAAAGCAGAAAAAAATATTGATATATGATGATTTAATAACAGTTTTTGTGTGCGTGGACATTTTTGCCTCGAAGGTGTCGAGAGTAAGTTTTTTTAAGGAGGGCATGAGGGTTAAACAATAAGTCTTCTAGAGCTTTTACATTCATGCTAAATAACAGCCATGACCTAATTCATTCTTTAGAAACTTGAGTAGGTGTGAGCCAGACCAATGCTGATTAGGTGTGGTGTGATGCAATCGGTTGATTCAGTGCTTCCTCCAGCTACAGTGTTCATTCAACTAAAAGTACATTTTTATCAGACATCACCAATGGTTTAACTTTTTACAACCTAACAGTTCCAGTTACTCTTTTAAATGTGTGTAATTATAATGTGTTGAGTTATTTAAACAAACGATTGGGGGAATAAACGCCGCTTGTCCGTGAGTCTCATTGATAGAGCCTGCGGCTGGATGGAGCTCTATCAATGAGAGCTAGCTAGCCTCCTCTTAGAATTCCTCTGGAATTCACAAATATTCATTAACTTGAAATCGGACAATCTGTTCACATAGGATTGAAGGGACAGTCGCAGCTAACGAAACCCTAACAGCTCACAAATATTCATTAACTTGAAATCGGACACCATTGTTAGCTTTATAAAACATATAGTTAGATGTTGTATAAGTGGCGTGACGAAATTCAAACTGTAAATATACTCGAATTACGACCAAAAATTAAGCTAACTAGCCGCAATCTGTACACATAGGATTGAAGGGACAGTCGTAGCTAACGAAACTCTTACAGCTCACAAATATTCATTAACTTGAAATCGGACACCGTTGTTAGCTTTATAAGACCTTTATGTATATGTTGTATAGCTAAGTGGCGTGACATGTGTGTAACATGTGGTAAGAGATTGCTGGTGTAACAAGCTTGCTGACGGCGCTCTCACTCTCACACAACGGGCCATTTAGCTAGCAGGAAGAGGGGAGTTGCAGGCCCTGGAGCTCTGTCAGGGCAGCGCCGTTTGGTAGTAGTCCACCAGCCCAAACGGTGACTTTGCGCGGGTATGAGGTGCTGTGGGCTGCTAGCCTTGCCGGAGCTCAATCGAGCTCACAGCAGGCCGGGGTATGTGGAGGAAGGCAGGCCAAGCAGCAACACAGGCAGCTGAACTCCGTCACACAGTTTTACCAAATTTGCAATTAGCCGTCCATTTTCGTAAAACGGCCCATATTTGAGCTTTATATAGTTGATTTCTCGCATAAAAAAGTCTCAGAAGTGAATTTGGTAAGGAAACATTGCAGTGTCTGGAATATAAGATTCTGTCACGTTTCTAATGTCTGTGTATTGGGGATTCGCTCAACCAATCAGCACACGATCTCTAATGCGTGTGTATGGCGATTCGCTCAACCAATCAGCGCGCGTCTCTACGTGTGTGTACGGGGCTAAGGCTCAACCAAGCAGCGCGCAGCTCATCTAAATATTCATGACCATACCATATTTGGAAGAAAAGCTCTCATTACAAATAGGGCCAAAACACAGGGATGCATAAGGGCCAATAAAATATCAACCAGGCCATTTTCAGCCCAACCAATGTTACATACCCCATTAGGAGACCATAAGGAACAGTGTGAAATACCCTATAGAATCATTCTATCACCCCTTTAACTTTAACTGGACGAATCCTGAGTCTTATTTTGAATCCTGAGTCTTTTCCTTTCCTCTTATCTACCAGTAAACGAACACTATTCAGTGACCATAAATTGGAGTCAGATTAAGTCTGGCCTTTGTAGGGCCAGACCGGTCATCTGTCACATTTTATTAAATTCCTACACTATACTATGACTTATGATTTCTTTCGACATACTATACTATGACTTTTTATGACTTCGACATACTATGACTTTTTTTGACATACTATACTATACTATGACTTTGACATACTATAACTTTTTTCAACAACTATACTAGGACTTTAAGACTTCGACATACTATACTATGACTTATGATTTTTTCGACATACTGTACTATGACTTTTTTTCGACATACTATGCTATGACTTATGATTTTTTCGACATACTGTACTATGACTTTTTTTCGACATACTATGCTATGACTTATGATTTTTTCGACATACTGTACTATGACTTTTTTTCGACATACTATGCTATGACTTATGATTTTTTCGACATACTATACTATGACTTTTTATGATTTTTTTCGACATACTATACTATTGACTTTGACATACTATACTATGGGCCCTATTTTAACGATCTGAAACGCAAGTATGAAACGCAAAACGCAAGTAGCTTTGTGGGCGGATCTCGCAAATCTAAAATGGGTTGGTCTGAAGTAGCTAGGTGTGGTTTGGGCGTAACGTGCAATAAACCAATCAGAGCATCATCTCACATTCCCTTTAAGAGCAGGGAGCTTGTTCCATGGCAGATTGCTATTATGACAGATATGGCAGATTTGCCCGGCGCACGCCAGCGGGAGCTGTCCGGGATGTGGCAAAGTAATAAATGCCCGTGTTGACCGGGTGACAATGTTGCTGCGGCCTCTCGGGCGCATCTCCTCAAGTCTGGAGAGGATTGCTGCAGCCATGGAGCGTACCTCCAAACGCACCACCTGCACCTGTTGTGCCCCCGACCTCCTCCCCCCACTCCATCTCCGTCCACCCGCTCCACCAGGAGCATCGCGCATTACTCCCGGACCAGATCCCGCCGTAGTTCAACATCACGTCTCCTTAAGTCCTCTAATATTTCCTCATTTATGTCATCAACACATCCACGATTCATGGAAATGTTGTGTAAAACACAACAAGCCACAAAGAATGCTGCGACTTTTTGAAGACTGTACTGTAAAGTGCCTCCTGATCTATCCAAACACCTGAAGCGCATTTTCAGTAATATTTCCCTTTGTAATTATGTATGGTTTGAAAAAATGGGAACTGCTGCGTCCATTTAGATGAGAGAAGTGTATGCGCGTTGTGCACACGCTACATTATGGCCAAGCATGCGCCCCTAAAATAGCATCTGAATAACGTGCTACTGACTTTAGACTAGCACCACTGACTTTAGACTAGCACCACTGACTTTAGACTAGCGCCACTGACTTTAGACTAGCGCCACTGACTTTAGACTAACGCCACTGACTTTAGACTAACGCCACTGACTTTAGACTAGCACCACTGACTTTAGACTAGCACCACTGACTTTAGACTAACGCCACTGACTTTAGACTAACGCCACTGACTTTAGACTAACGCCACTGACTTTAGACTAGCGCTCCTGACTTTAGACTAGCACCACTGACTTTAGACTAGCACCACTGACTTTAGACCAGGTTTTTCCTGGTCAGTGGTGGAATTGTTTTCTGAAACTGCAGAATAGCACCAGGGAACATTTGCGCCGGAACACGCCTCCTCTTTTCGCCGAACCGCCCCCGGGAGCGCAAATACATTCCCTAATTTACCGACGTGCGTCCGTGGAGGGAAAAGGCCGCTGTGCGTCGGGTGCAAAATAGGAATGATACATGCGTCGGTGTACAAATGCAATTACGCTGAGTGCAAGATAGGGCCCTATGACTTATGATTTTTTCGACGTACTATACCATGACTTCTTATGACTTTGACATACTATATTATGACTTTTTATGACTTCGACATACTATGCTATGACTTTTGATTTGACATACTATATTATGACTTTTTATGACTTCGACATACTATGCTATGACTTTTTCGACGTACTATACTATGACTTTTTATGATTTTTTTCGACGTACTATACTATGACTTTTTATGATTTTTTTCGACATACTATACTATGACTTTTTATGATTTTTTCGACATACTATACTATGACTTTTTTCGACATACAATACTGTGACTTCTTATAATTTTTTAAAATATTCTATACTATGACTTATGATTTTTTGGAACATACTATATTATGACTTTTTATGATTTTTTCGACATACTATACTATGACTTTTTATGATTTTTTCGACATACTATGCCTTTTTATGATTTTTTCGACGTACTATGCTATGACTTTTTATGACTTTTTTCGACATACTTGACTTTTTATGACTTTTTTCGACATACTATACTATGACTTTTTATGATTTTTTTCGACGTACTATACTATGACTTTTTATGATTTTTTCGACATACTATACTATGACTTTTTATGATTTTTTCGACATACTATACTATGACTTTTTTCGACATACAATACTGTGACTTCTTATAATTTTTTAAAATATTCTATACTATGACTTATGATTTTTTGGAACATACTATATTATGACTTTTTATGATTTTTTCGACATACTATGCTATGACTTTTTATGATTTTTTTCGACGTACTATACTATGACTTTTTATGATTTTTTTCGACATACTATGACTTTTTTCGACATGCTATACTATGACTTACTATACTATGACTTTTTCGACATACTATAACTTTTTTCGACATACTATAACTTTTTTCGACATACTATACACGACTTTTTATGACTGACATACTATACTATGACTTTTTTGACATAACATACTGGTAGCTAAATCTGTCAGATGAATGTAGTGGAGTAAAAAGTACAATATTTCTCTGTAGAATGTAGCGGAGTAGAAGTAGAAAGTGGCATGAATAGAAAAGACTCAAGTAAAGTACAATTATCTCAAATTTGTACTTAAGTACAGTAGTTGAGTAAATGTACTTAGTTACATTCCACAACTACTATGACTTTTTATTCTTTTGACATATTATACTATGACTTTTTACCTGGAGGACTCCTTCAGTCTCCTCTGGCAGAAACTGGTCTGAGGTCTGTTTCAGCTCCACCATGACTTTACCATTACCTACAGAAACACAGATATACAACAATTCAACAGGACTGGAATCAGATCTGATACCAGGATCTGAAAAGCCTCTGATTCTGCCTACAATGGATCGGTATCGGTGAGTACTGGAGTTTATGCACCGACAATGAGTCGTAGTAGAGTATTTATACCTAGCAGTATAAGTAGTAAAGTATTTATACCTAGCAGTATAAGTAGTAAAGTATTTATACCTAGTGGTAAAGTATTTATACCTAGTAGTATGAGTAGTACTGCAGTAAAGGCCTGGACCAGAGCTTTCTCTCTGACCATCCTCTGGAGTCTGCAGCGTTTCTGAAGCAGAACATCTGGACCTACACACACACACACACACACACACACACACACACACACACACACACACACACACACACACACACACACACACACACACACACACACACACACACACACACACACACACACACACACACACACACACACACACACACACACACACACACACTTTTAATGTCATTCACTGTAACTTTATAAAACAGCCAGATTCAACAAGGTTATCACATTGTGTCCTCGTATGGTGCAGCCCTAAACTTTATTTAACCCTCCTCATAATCTCTATATCAGAAATATGGGTTTCTTTTTAACCAAATTAGCAGAAAATAACATGGATGGTTCCCTACAAAGCTCTTCACAAGTACAACTATTGATCAGTACTTTCATTTAATATACTATGTGTTATTCAATTGTAAAGAATTTGAACATAAAAAAGGACTCTGATCATCCATCAACACACGTTCCTCTAATATTAGTCAAAATAATTCATATTTTCAGCTTTTTTTTAACTGAAATGAGGTATAATTTCATGTACATGAGGTTTATTGACCATGGGTCCTAAAATAAGAGTAAGACTAGAGAAGTGTTTGTGTGTTGTGGGTCCGTTTGTGTGCATGAAACGTCGAAAAAAGGGACAAAAACATTGAAAAAAGGAAAACAACAGCATGATGTTTGATGTGTTGTGCAGGTGAAGCAGACCTTGCGTTACCTGTGCAGGTGAAGCTGACCTTGCGTTACCTGTACAGGTGAAGCTGACCTTGTATTACCTGTACAGGTGAAGCTGACCCTGTGTTACCTGTGCAGGTGAAGCTGACCTTGTGTTACCTGTGCAGGTGAAGCTGACCCTGTGTTACCTGTGCAGGTGAAGCTGACCTTGTGTTACCTGTGCAGGTGAAGCTGACCTTGTGTTACCTGTACAGGTGAAGCTGACCTTGTGTTACCTGTGCAGGTGAAGCTGACCTTGTGTTACCTGTGCAGGTGAAGCTGACCTTGTGTTACCTGTGCAGGTAAAGCTGACCTTGCGTTACCTGTGCAGGTGAAGCTGACCTTGCGTTTCCTGTACAGGTGAAGCTGACCTTGTGTTACCTGTACAGGTGAAGCTGAACTTGTGTTACCTGTACAGGTGAAGCTGACCTTGTGTTACCTGTACAGGTGAAGCTGACCTTGTTTTACCTGTACAGGTGAAGCTGAACTTGTGTTACCTGTGCAGGTGAAGCTGACCTTGTATTACCTGTGCAGGTGAAGCTGACCTTGTGTTACCTGTACAGGTGAAGCTGACCTTGTTTTACCTGTACAGGTGAAGCTTACCTGTAAAGGTGAAGCTGAACCTGTGTTACCTGTGCAGGTGAAGCTGACCTTGTGTTACCTGTGCAGGTGAAGCTGGCCTTGTGTTACCTGTACAGGTGAAGCTGACCTTGTGTTACCTGTGCAGGTGAAGCTGACCTTGTGTTACCTGTACAGGTGAAGCTGACCTTGCGTTACCTGTACAGGTGAAGCTGACCTTGTGTTACCTGTGCAGGTAAAGCTGTCCTCCAGCACGGCTGCTGCTTTGCTCGTCTGTCCGTGATGAGGGAAGGATAGCTGCAGCAGACAGCCGAACCGAAGACTCCTCCGCCTGCCTCCACCCTCCTCTTCCTCCTCTTCTTCAGGGGGGAGCTCTTTCAGCTGAGGACCACACACACACACACACACACACACACACACACACACACACACACACACACACACACACACACACACACACACACACACACACACACACACACACACACACACAGTCACCTGCTGTCCCACTAAAGACTCTATATACCCACTATAATACAGTCTAATGGTTTAACTCAGAGGGATCGACCCACTTTAAATGCCCAGATGATACCGATTAGTATTAGTTAAGGAAAACGATAAACCATATTTGGAACAGATATTAATTAAAATGAGTAAAAATGAAAATCTTTAAGTGAAAATAAAGATTTTGGAAATCGTTGTTTAAATGCTTGAACAGAGAGTCAGAGAGTGACTCAGAGCTGAGACACGTTTGAATTCATTAACTTTATAGGTTATCAGGTGTAGGATATATTTTGTCAATAATGTGTGAAGAAGCTCTAAGATCATGACTGACCAATTGTTCCCTGTCCTTCCTGATCTTCTGTGAAGCCATCTGGCTTGATACAATTTCGAAGGGAGTATTGGGGAGATAATTTGAGCTGAATCAAAGAACTCTTAGATCAGGAAGAGCAGTGAACAATGCAGCTGTGTTTCACAAGCGGTGGGAAGTGTGATGCAGGTTGTGGAATGGCCTTGGCTCTCACCACTCCGAGGTCTGCAGAAGATAAAGAAATACACAGGTGTCTCAGTTATATGAACATCGTAAAACATTTTGTAACCAGTGTATACATTTGATAAATAGAATGCAACCATAAAATATCCCAAAAATAACAACTGTCTGTTTTGGCCTGGGAGAGGGGAAAGCCAAGGTAACATTTCATACATGGTGCGACATTGAGTTTTATTTCTGATCTACCAGTCAAAGAGCACTCAAAAGTTAAAGGAGCGAAGTGAAGTCACCTTAATATTGGAGTCTGATTACGTCTGGCCTTTTTGTGCCAGACCAGAACCGGTCAACATTAGATAAATCCTTCACAGGCAAATAAAACGCTGATACAGATCATCTGCAAACGGCCTGTCCCTACTTCACAAAATCTAAAATGTAGAGAGAAAAAAAGGGTCAGATATCTCGAAAAAGCGACAAAAATGTAGGAAGACCTGTCAGAAAAGATATAAAAAAGAAAAAAAAAATGAAAAAAAGAGTGAAAAATGTCAAATACGTCGAGAAAAAAAGTCCTACATCTACGCAGAGTTCAACACAAACATTAACCCTGAACCCAGTCTGCAGCGTCTACGTTGTTGTTTACTGTGATGTTATTTCCTGGAATATCTTCACATCTTCGCTTCACATCCCTAAAATCTTACAACCTGAGACCAAAGGTTCGCTAAGTCAATAAATCATAATAATTAATAAAACTATTAAAGTTATGTCATAAATATAAATAAATAAATGAGTAAGTCAGACATGTGTTTGACTAAATAAACACACAAAAGACTTCTAAATGTAGAAAGATGAACTCAATATTTCTCAACTCACCAGAAGTTATCAGAACTCTGCACATGTTTTAGTTTTGGAGATGTTCTCAATAAATGTAAGAGGTATGAACTGTTGGAGTTGGGATTACTCACTGTGATGATGTCAGAGGACCAGCCGTTGAATCCCAGGCAGTGATTGGCCAGTTCCAGGCAGCGGGCGTGGCTCAGCAGTCTGCTGCTGTCAACCAGGAAGTGAGGAGTCTTTTTGGAGCTCAGCCTCACCTGAACACACACACAATCATGTGTATATTCTGTCCCTGTGTGTCCTGTTGTACCTTGAGAGGAGCACTCTATACATATACACTCTCTGTGTGTGTGTGTGTGTGTGTGTGTGTGTGTACACACAGTGTGTGTGTGTGTGTGTGTGTGTGTGTGTATATACACACAACACACACACACACACCACACACACACACACACACACACACACACACACACACACACAAACACACACACACACACACACACACACACGCTGTACCTTGAGAGGAGCGCTGTGGAGGAGCGCGTCCGTCAGTCTGCCGCTGGGCCTTTGAGGCCTGAGCAGCGGAGTAGAACTTAACGAGGGCGTAGAAGCCGGGCGGGTTGAGCGGAGCGTTGGGACACACCTTCAGCAGGTAGAGAGGCCCGAAGGACGAGAACACGCCGTACAACTCGGCCTGAAGAGCAACAGGGCACGGTTCAGGCTATAGAATCACATAGATCACCATATTCTGACTGGCACTGCTTTCATTTAGTTACATTTTTTTTTTTTATTATTTATTTATATATATATATATATATATATAAATAAATAATCTCAATGATGTGAAAAACAAGTGAAATTGTGAAAAAATATATATATTTTGTTTCCAGCTATATGCTGACTATGTTTACATGTACGCACACAAACAGTGTGATGTTAAACCAAAACTAAATAAAATGTTGTTTTCTCTAAAACTTAAAAAAGTAATGAATAAATTAATGTTTTTTTATTAATTATTTTGTATATAGTATTAATTTCACTGAAACAGACAATTACAGTGTTAATCGCAATTAATTGTACATCAATATTTGAAATAGTTACAAGATCCCCTTAAAAGTGCAGATTTTTGAATGGAGTTTGGTGCACAATGTCAAATTTGAGGACTCACATAGATCTGAGCCTCTGTGTGAGAGGGCTGGATGTTCCACACAAACAGAGTCTTGTTGTTCTCCACAGGAACCTTGAACTCCAGGACGTCCACCTCCATCACACCTGCACAGGAAAATGTTCAGGACAGTCCTCCTGTTCAGGTGGGTAACCTGCACAGAACTTCCCTCACAAATCTGCTAATTTAACGGTTTCTCCTGGCCAGCTGGGCCACATTCATCAAAGAACATAATATTTAAAATACTGTGCTATTAAAAAGGAACCATTGAAGGTTTCGGCATCCAAGAGACCGGTCAAACAGACACAGATTTAAACGTTAACCGTTAAAGTGTATCTGCAGGAACACACACAGTGCGAACATGTAGCTCTAGTTAGGTCAAGATCTACAGGTTCCCACGAAAACCTGTCATGCAATCAGTTCCACTTTAATGTTGTACTTTGAAAAGAAACGATGGACGTGACATTAAAAACATAGTGTTGAATCACTGCAGGCGAAGCAGCGTTAAAATGTCTGTTGTTTTTTAAAGGGAGTCTGGCGGGGCGTTCTCTCCACACATCAGCGAACGTGTCCTGAAGGTTGTCGCCCGTTAAAAGCTGCAGATGAACCGTCTTCTGTCCGGTAACCGGCCGCTGTTTGAGTCTCCGGTTGTTTTTTAAAAACTCAGTAACGTTGATATTTACTCACCGTCGCCGTTTGTCTGTCTCCACCTGACAGTAGACACTAGACAGTAGTCTCCACCATGGAGGTTTTTACCGCGCTTCCGCTGCGAGGCGGGACCTGCTTCAGTAACCAATGAAAATGCAGATGGGAGTGACGACTTCTCCTTTAGGCCAATCATAGGTCCTCGTTCTCTTAATATGTACATAGAGTATTTAACACAGTATATATATGTTTTTTTTATTCATATTGTTTTGGGTTTAAAGATCTTTTATTTAAATGGAGAGTTGCTGAACTATGTTAAAAAAGTTTTATTAGTGAAATGTTGATCTTGTTTTCAGTTTGTTAATAATAATTAATGAGATGTATTTATCTGTTTGTATTAATGTGTCAGCTCTGCCTCTCAGAGGAAATTTTATGAATGACATCAGCAGGTGTGACGTAATGCTGTGATGCAACATCAGCAGTAGTTTTCCTAACAACCAGAAAGTGAAAACGAGCCTGACGTGAGCTGTTAGTCCACCGCCTTCAAAATAAAAGCACAATATTTCTGGCATACAACTGGATAGTTTACAATCTATCTGTTTTGTGTCTTCATTGTATTTAAAATCACACACAAAGGGGCAGAATCACTTCCGGTCAGTTACGCACGGATTTATTCTGTTTTGTTGGTGAAGAGAAGAAGCATGAGCTTTTATTTTGTAGGGCTGTGGGAACAGCCGGTTTGGAAAGTGAAAGAGAAGGTACTTCCCACTTCTTCTGCCTCATAACTCATCTTTAAAATAGATAACAATATCAGTAATAACATTAATAACAATAAAACATTTAATCATATAATAATAATGTGTGAGTGTGTGTGTGTGTGTGTGTTTGTGTGTGTGTGTGTGAGTGTCTCTGTGTGTGTGTGTGTGTGTGTGTGTGTGTGTGTGTGTGTGTGTGAGTGAGTGTGCCTGTGTGTGTGTGTGAGTGTGTGTGTGTGTGTGTTTGTGTGTGTGTGTGAGTGTGTGTGTGAGTGTGTCTGTGTCTGTGTGAGAGTGTGTGTGTGTGAGTGTGTGTCTCTGTTTGTGTGTTTGTGTGTGTGTGTGTGTGTGTGAGTGAGTGTGTCTGTGTGTGTGTGTGTGAGTGTGTGTGTGTGTGTGTGTGTGTGTGTGTGTGTGTGTGAGTGTGTGTGTGTCTGTGTGTGTGTGTGTGGGTGTGAGTGTGTCTATGTCTCTGTGTGTGTGTCTGTGTGTGTGTGTGTGTGTGTGTGTGTGTGTGTGTGTGTGTGTGTGTGTGTGTGTGTGTGTGTGTGTGTGTGTGTGTGTGTGTGTGTGTGTGTGTATGTGTGAGAGTGAGTGTGTGTGTGTGTGTGTGGAAAGGGAGAGTGAAAACCCATTCTAAAATTCCCGACTGTTTTCTCTTTGCTGTTTAAATAGTGAAGGAATCAGAATGTTGGAGAACAAAGTCTCTCAGTCTTCAGCCTTACTAACCATCCTCATCATCACCTTCTTCTTCATGATGCAGAATCTGAGCGGCGTGCTGATCTTCCTCCTCGCCACCCTGACCCCGGTCCTGTGCTGTGATTGGCTCAGACACTACGGTCACCTTAGCAACAAATCAATGACTCTGCTGCGCCTCATGGTGAGTAACGACACATTTTGATGCTTTTTCCAACTTTTTTCCAACTTTTTTGACTTTTAAAACCCTGAGCAGGATGTTAGAGTAAAGATGTTCAATTCAACAGCTCCACTGAGGAGACGAGATGCTTATTACTCCCTTCAACTGGAGAGATTACAGTGATTACAGGAGTGTGTGTGTGTGTGTGTGTGTGTGTGTGTGTGTGTGTGTGTGTGTGTGTGTGTGTGTGTGTGTGTGTGTGCGTGCCTGCTTGTGTTTGTGTGTGTGTCTGGGTGTGATAAATATCCTGTTAATTAGAGGTTTAGTTTGAACCCTGAGCTGGATGTTTGAAGAGTCTCTGTTTTAAAGCTAGAGTGAAGATGTTGGTATTGGAACGTATATTAATATAAAGATAAGAGAAGAGACTGTAATATCTGATGGAACGTATATTAATATAAAGATAAGAGTAGAGACTGTAATATCTGATGGAACGTATATTAATATAATGATAAGAGTAGAGACTGTAATATCTGATGGAACGTATATTAATTGAGAGACTGTAATATCTGATGAACCGTATATTAATATAATGATAAGAGTAGAGACTGTAATAACTGATGAACATATATTAATATAAAAAGATAAGAGACTGTAATATCTGATGAACCGTATATTAATATAAAGATAAGAGTAGAGACTGTAATATCTGATGAACCGTATATTAATATAATGATAAGAGAAGAGACTGTAATATCTGATGAACCGTATATTAATATAATAATAATAGAGACTGTAATATCTGATGAACCGTATATTAATATAATGATAAGAGTAGAGACTGTAATATCTGATGAAACGTATATTAATATAAAGATAAGAGAAGAGACTGTAATATCTGATGAACCGTATATTAATATAAAGATAAGAGTAGAGACTGTAATATCTGATGAACCGTATATTAATATAATGATAAGAGTAGAGACTGTAATATCTGATGGACCGTATATTAATATAAAGATAAGAGAAGAGACTGTAATATCTGATGGAACGTATATTAATATAAAGATAAGAGTAGAGACTGTAATATCTGATGGAACGTATATTAATATAAAGATAAGAAGAGACTGTAATATCTGATGAACCGTATATTAATATAATGATAAGATAGAGACTGTAATATCTGATGAACCGTATATTAATATAAAGATAAGAGTAGAGAATGTAATATCTGATGGAACGTATATTAATATAATGATAAGAGTAGAGACTGTAATATCTGATGGAACGTATATTAATATAATGATAAGAGTAGAGACTGTAATATCTGATGGAACGTATATTAATATAATGATAAGAGTAGAGACTGTAATATCTGATGGAATGTATATTAATATAAAGATAAGAGTAGAGACTGTAATATCTGATGAACCGTATATTAATATAATGATAAGAATAGAGACTGTAATATCTGATGAACCGTATATTAATATAAAGATAAGAGTAGAGACTGTAATATCTGATGAACCGTATATTAATATAAAGATAAGAGTAGAGACTGTAATATCTGATGAACCGTATATTAATATAAAGATAAGAGTAGAGACTGTAATATCTGATGGAACGTATATTAATATAATGCTAAGAGTAGAGACTGTAATATCTGATGAACCGTATATTAATATAATGATAAGAATAGAGACTGTAATATCTGATGAACCGTATATTAATATAATGATAAGAATAGAGACTGTAATATCTGATGGAACGTATATTAATATAAAGATAAGAGTAGAGACTGTAATATCTGATGAACCGTATATTAATATAAAGATAAGAGTAGAGACTGTAATATCTGATGAACCGTATATTAATATAATGATAAGAGTAGAGACTGTAATATCTGATGAACCGTATATTAATATAAAGATAAGAGTAGAGACTGTAATATCTGATGAACCGTATATTAATATAAAGATAAGAGTAGAGACTGTAATATCTGATGGAACGTATATTAATATAATGATAAGAGTAGAGACTGTAATATCTGATGGAACATATATTAATATAAAGATAAGAGTTTGAACTGTAATATCTGATGGAACGTATATTAATATAAAGATAAGAGTAGAGACTGTAATATCTGATGAACCGTATATTAATATAATGATAAGAGTAGAGACTGTAATATCTGATGGAACGTATATTAATATAATGATAAGAGTAGAGACTGTAATATCTGATGAACCGTATATTAATATAAAGATAAGAGTAGAGACTGTAATATCTGATGGCACGTATATTAATATAATGATAAGAGTAGAGACTGTAATATCTGATGAACCGTATATTAATATAAAGATAAGAGTAGAGAATGTAATATCTGATGGAACGTATATTAATATAAAGATAAGAGTAGAGACTGTAATATCTGATGGAACGTATATTAATATAATGAAAAGAGTAGAGACTATAATATCTGATGGAACGTATATTAATATAATGATAAGAGTAGAGACTGTAATATCTGATGAACCGTATATTAATATAATGATAAGAGTAGAGACTGTAATATCTGATGGCACGTATATTAATATAAAGATAAGAGTAGAGACTGTAATATCTGATGGAACGTATATTAATATAAAGATAAGAGTTTGAACTGTAATATCTGATGAACCATATATATATATAAAGATAAGAGTTTGAACTGTAATATCTGATGGAACGTATATTAATATAATGATAAGAGTAGAGACTGTAATATCTGATGAACCGTATATTAATATAATGATAAGAGTAGAGACTGTAATATCTGATGGAACGTATATTAATATAAAGATAAGAGTAGAGACTGTAATATCTGATGGAACGTATATTAATATAAAGATAAGAGTAGAGACTGTAATATCTGATGGAACGTATATTAATATAAAGATAAGAGTAGAGACTGTAATATCTGATGGAACGTATATTAATATAAAGATAAGAGTAGAGACTGTAATATCTGATGAACCGTATATTAATATAATGATAAGAGTAGAGACTGTAATATCTGATGGAACGTATATTAATATAAAGATAAGAGTAGAGACTGTAATATCTGATGGAACGTATATTAATATAATGATAAGAGTAGAGACTGTAATATCTGATGGCACGTATATTAATATAAAGATAAGAGTAGAGACTGTAATATCTGATGAACCGTATATTAATATAATGATAAGAGTAGAGACTGTAATATCTGATGGAACGTATATTAATATAATGATAAGAGTAGAGACTGTAATATCTGATGGAACGTATATTAATATAAAGATAAGAGTAGAGACTGTAATATCTGATGAACCGTATATTAATATAATGATAAGAGTAGAGACTGTAATATCTGATGGAACGTATATTAATATAAAGATAAGAGTAGAGACTGTAATATCTGATGGAACGTATATTAATATAATGATAAGAGTAGAGACTGTAATATCTGATGGAACGTATATTAATATAAAGATAAGAGTAGAGACTGTAATATCTGATGGAACGTATATTAATATAAAGATAAGAGAAGAGACTGTAATATCTGATGGATCGTATATTAATATAAAGATAAGAGTTTGAACTGTAATATCTGATGGATCATATATTAATATTAAACAGTAACATGTTGTCTTTCTGTTTCAGGGTGCTGAGCTCTCTGACCACGACAGCCCTCTTTCCTTTCCTTACAAGTTCTACAGACGCATACAAAACAACACGGTAACTACCTGTCTGTCTGTCTGTCTGTCTGTCTGTCTGTCTGTGTACATAGAGTGTAACCTGCCAGCAGGGGGAGACAGACAGCCATGTTTATTACAATTACTGCAGTAACAGCCAATCAGAGATCAGTCTGGACTCACAGCCACAGTGTGTGTGTTTGTGTGTGACAGTGAACTGCATGAATTTCAATAAAAACCTGGAAAAATTGGGGTGTTCTAAAACTTTTGACCAGTAGTGTATATATATATATATATATATATATATATATATATATATATATATATATAGCCCTCCTCAAGGTACAACAGGACACACAGGCTTTTATTGTGAAGGGGATTTTTTATTTTATTGTGTGTGTATGTGTGTGTGTCTCTCTGCCTGTCTGCTTGTCTGTCTGTCTGTCTGTCTGTCTCCGTGCCTGTCTATCTCTCTGTCTGTCTGTCTGTCTGTCTGTCTGTCCGTCTCTCTGCCTGTCTCTCTGACCTGTCTCTCTGACCTGTCTGTCTGTCTGTCTGTCCGTCTCTCTGCCTGTCTGTCTCTTTGTCTGACCTGCCTGTCTCTCTGACCTGTCTCTCTGTCTGTCTCCAGGTGGAGTCCCAGCTGGTTTTCATCAGAGACAGTCTGGAGCTGATTGAAGGTCTCTATCTCCATAACGACCTCTCCTCCGTTGCCTGGGATACAGACAGGACGGACCACTTCCTGATGACGCTGGAGAGACAGAGAGAAGGGATCAGCAGCTGTGTGAGTAGAGACACCTTCTTCTAACTACACTGATACTATCAGAGACTTTCAGACTCTCCAACCTAATGTCAGAAAGTAATGGGAGCTGGGTTTGTGTCTGCAGCTTTCAACGGAGAGGAGAGCAGACAGCCGACTGAGGAAATACTACCGGAGACTGGAGACTCTGCTCCACACGGTGAGAACAAGTACTGGAAGTACTGACTCGAGGTAGTAGCACTGTGACAACAAGTACTGACTGGAGGTAGTAGCACTGTGAGAACAAGTAGTGACTGGAGGTAGTAGCACTGTGACAACAAGTACTGACTGGAGGTAGTAGGATTGTGACAGCAAGTAGGCCTACTGCAGTACTGACTGGAGGTAGTAGTAGCACTGTGAGAACAAGTACTGCAGTACTGACTGGAGTTAGTAATAGCACTGTGAGAACAAGTACTGCACTACTGACTGGAGTTAGTAGTAGCACTGTGAGAACAAGTACTGCAGTACTGACTGGAGGTAGTAGCATGTGTCTCTTGGTAGTTAGTCTTATTTGAAGCTGATGAACTTCTCTGTTCTGAGTTAGTATCTTCATGTTGAATCACTTATTGGACGTCTCTTTGGATCACAGAGTCAGCTCCATGAAATGTTAAACTGTAATGTGTTTTCAGGGAGGCAGCAGTGCATCCTGGGAGATGATCCGGAAGGTGACTGACCAGCACCTGCACCAGCTGAACCTGCTGGTGAACTTCATGGTGGAACAGCAGAAGCATTGACACCACGGTCTCCCAACATGGACCACCTCTTACCATTTATTTATTTTATTTATTTATTTATCATGTTTCTATTTATGAACCCAAATATGTATTTTTGTATGTACAGACTCTAATTGTGATTTTACTTGAAAACATTTTGATAACTGACAAACATACTGTGTTTCTTATTCTATTTATTCATTTATTTTATACATTTTTAATCACATTTTTAATTGTTCATTCATTTTTTAATCCTGTTGTCTAAGTCAAAAATGGTATTATTGTTGTTATTTTACTGATCTGTGAAATCTATTTTATATACTTATGATCCCCTGCCCTGAATGTTCAATGAATGTTTTTGTTTTTATGTTTTCACATAAATAAAGTTAATTTAAGCTCTGCTGGGAAGGGCTTTAAATATTATCTAATCTCTTTATAAATAAAAGTTATTTATTTAGTTTGGTCTTACTTGAAATGAGGAAACATTAAAAAAATGCAGACGTTTACTCGACATGAAGCTGAAAACATGTGTTGACTTTACTGCTGAAACTGAAATAAACAAGATGACCATAACTGGGAAGAAAATAACTTGGACTTCATTTTTTACTCTGAACTCATATCAAAGCTTTGTTCACATTAACCCTCCTAAATCTGCCGGCAGTTTGAAAGTCACCAAACTCTAACTCCAGTCTACACAGCAGCAGTTCATGTAGACCAGACTCTAACTCCAGTCTACACAGCAGCAGTTCATGTAGACCAGACTCTAACTCCAGTCTACACAGCAGCAGTTCATGTAGACCAGACTCTAACTACAGTCTACACAGCAGCAGTTCATGTGGACCAGGCTCTAACTACAGTCTACACAGCAGCAGTTCATGTAGACCAGACTCTAACTCCAGTCTACACAGCAGCAGTTCATGTAGACCAGACTCTAACTACAGTCTACACAGCAGCAGTTCATGTAGACCAGACTCTAACTACAGTCTACACAGCAGCAGTTCATGTAGACCAGACTCTAACTACAGTCTACACAGCAGCAGTTAATGTAGACCAGACTCTAACTACAGTCTACACAGCAGCAGTTCATGTGGACCAGACTCTAACTACAGTCTACACAGCAGCAGTTCATGTAGACCAGACTCTAACTCCAGTCTACACAGCAGCAGTTCATGTGGACCAGACTCTAACTACAGTCTACACAGCAGCAGTTCATGTGGACCAGACTCTAACTACAGTCTACACAGCAGCAGTTCATGTAGACCAGACTCTAACCACAGTCTACACAGCAGCAGTTCATGTGGATCAGACTCTAACTACAGTCTACACAGCAGCAGTTCATGTAGACCAGACTCTAACTACAGTCTACACAGCAGCAGTTCATGTGGACCAGACTCTAACTACAGTCTACACAGCAGCAGTTCATGTAGACCAAACTCTAACTACAGTCTACACAGCAGCAGTTCATGTGGACCAGACTCTAACTACAGTCTACACAGCAGCAGTTCATGTGGACCAGACTCTAACTACAGTCTACACAGCAGCAGTTCATGTGGACCAGACTCTAACTACAGGCTACACAGCAGCAGTTCATGTGGACCAGACTCTAACTACAGTCTACACAACAGCAGTTCATGTGGACCAAACTCTAGTTAGTTTTGTATTGCTTGAACACATTTTTAAAAACTCTACACACTTATCCCATGACTTTAACCACAACCTGCACAACATTGTGGATCTACATCACTTTGTTCAGATGCTAACACACTAGATTCCAGTCTGGTGCCTATCAAACACTGCTGATTGAAAGCCTAAACAGGTGTCTTGTTTTAGACTAGTTAGTGAACATATACGGTATTTATACAGAGAAAGCTCAGAAAGACTTTTATTGTACACAAACACCAAATACAGTTTTTTACAATCACTTTGGCACTAATTTCAGAACCTTGAAGTCATTTTTCAAAACTCTAGACACAAAACTCACAACCAATGATCAAAATGCACATTTTTCAAAACTCTTAACACTTTTTTCAATTGCTTGGATACAATACACATAAACCAAAGATCATTTGTTTATTTAACAAAGATCACCTGTTCAATATGACACAACTTAACATCAAAGTACTACTATTTCAAAAAGCAATTCACAAATTACATTTCAGATGATTGTCTATTCATTTCATTACAATCATCTAACTATCAATTGATACAACTGCTCAAAATGATAAGTAACTGTTGCATTACTCTTAATGCATAGTTGTATGGAAACAGACAAACAATATTACATGTTTAGATCATGAACGTTTTAAGATAACAAGATTCATTGTCACCAATTAGCGTAGAGCATGAACCAATTAGACTACATTATCTATGGATATAATATTTCATCATCCTTCTTTACTGTAATGTACTACTGTTTATCAGACACTGTTTCTATGGTCCCATGTACCACATTTGAGACTATTTACAGTATTGACAGTACTGCACTGTATGCATGCAGACCCTAGGAATTGCTTGTCCAATTCTGCCAACTCGTTACTGATGATTGAGATATATACTTTTTATATATATATACTGTATATATACATATACATATATACTCATACCACATTGTTCGCCATGCCCAAAGGTTTTTTCCAAGATGTTTGGCTAATTGCAATGTAGATGAGAACCTGTGGCCAAATCCACAAGACAGAGTTGATGAAGATGTAGAATACAGTAATTACTTCTTTGTTTGGCTTTTTAAAGTACAAGCAAGTTGAGAAACACTGCATTTGATGTTGTACAGTACTGTCTTTTCTTTTCTATTTCCTAGCTATTTATTTTTGCTTTGATTCAAAGCAACCTATGTTGTGATTGTACTGTATTGTTTTTCATCAATACATTTCAGATTCTGTTCAATGATTCCAATGTGTCTGTAGTAATCTCTCTACTACTGCAGTACTTTTACAGGGATGTATTTGCATGTAGTACCATAATGAAACATGTATCACCTATTTTGTACTACTATATTTAACGATTGTAAGAACGATGACACAGTGAAACTATGGGCAGCTTGTGTGTGGGTCATCTAAAGTAACGTTTCAATGGTATTTCACCATATATTAGTTTTTTGAACCAATGATTGTGCAAGATTTCTTTAAAGATATGAATGCACAATGCAACGTTTTGAACATTGGACAGTCTGTTTTACACGTGATGACCGTTGTGAGTTTTGTGTCTAGAGTTTTGAAAAATTACGTCAAGGTTCTGAAATTAGTAGCAAAGTGATTGTAAAAAACTGTAAGAAAGAAACAATTATACCCTGTACCGTCTGAGAGAAACAGGTAAAAGAGCAAAGACACCAACATGTCCAGGTAAGATGTCTGAGGTTATACACAGGTTATACACAGCTATACAAAAAAGTGAAAAACACTATATCTTTACAATAGTAAAACTGTGTTCTTACTGTTTTTCAGAAAGTAATGGAGGTGAAAGCAATGGAAACACCACATTCATTCATATTTACAGATGATGCATCCAATGTGATGAAGAAAACTTGCCACATGATCCTGGAGAGAGGCAGGATTCATAACTATTCTTTGGTACTGTTACATATGTACCTTTAGTTTTTTTTCCCAGTAATTCCATAAATTACTAGAGACAAAATACTATATTGAAGCAAACTGCTGATTTTCATCCCTTCTTGTTTGAAAATTGCTAGATTATAAAATCTATATATTTTCCTTAAAGTAACTATTGAATAGTGTCAAGTCACTCACATTGTTCAAACTGTAAAGATGGAAAGTTTGTAATTTCTGTATTGGTGTTTGATGCTAGTGTTATTACTCTCAGTGTGTTCTGAGTGACAGTGTGTGTGTGTGTGTATGTGTGTGTGTGTGTGTTATCTCAGTGAGGACTGTGCATAGTGTTTGGCTGCTCTGAGCCTGTTTTGAGACGTGTGTTAAGAGTTGTGTTGCTTTGAATGAGTTTTTCAGGAGATGTTAATTGTTTAGTTCAGGTGACTGGTGGTAATGCAGACTGGAGTTAGAGTTTAACACATGTGGCTTCAGTTGTGCCCACTGTTGTTTAGCAATCGAAAAAAACTGTAAAAGTGAAACTCTTCTGCTTTTATTTTACTACTACTACTTTATAAAACATTATATGAAAACATTTTTATGTGTCCATATTTATTTACATTTCAATCTAAATCATTTACATTAAAAATAATGACATATTCGTTCAGAGACAAATTGTCAGCTTTTATTTTGAAAGAGCCATGCAGGAAGTAATCTGACGCAGTTGTTTGGAAAATGAAAGTGGAGAGAAACATTCCCACAATAACGACACAAAACTTAACTTTAATATATATTTACAGAGTTCATTTGTGTGTCTGTGTGTGTGTATGTGTGTCTGTGTCTGTCAGTATACTTCATTATCCCAGAGTTGGGAAATTTGTTTGGTCAAAGTGCAGCACATTTAAGACATACAGGTATATAAGTAGGTACCTACCCCCCTGCACACTCACACACACACAAAATAACATTTAGGAATACATAGTTAGGTATGAACACAACTCAGCCTTTCCCCACTTACACTTCAGTCAATCAGTCAATCAGTCAATCAGTCAATCAATCAATCAATCAATCAATCAATCAATCAATCAATCAATCAATCAATCAATCAGTAGCAGGCTTGAAACACATAGGCCTAAGGCAGCATTATAAATGAATGAAAAACAATAAAAGAGAAACCCAGTGTTACCAGAGTGGATAGCACAGTTCATTATCTTGTCTTGTGTCTTTCATTAAAAAGTCTACTAGCAGAGGGGACAAAGGACACGCTAAACCTTCTGGTCCTGATTGACCTCTGCAGCAGCCTACTGTTGCCACGATTGCTGAGTAGGAACCTCCTATATACAGTAAGGGGTGGGTAGGATCCTGAAGTATCTGCTCTGTCTTACTCACAATAAGATCTGACCATAGCTGAGTGACTGACATCTGACTACATCCAATAATTTTGCTCTTTTGTCTTTACCAAACGCTGCAATTTATCTTGGTCTTGTTTGTGCATGTTCCCAAATACGCAGACTAATGGTGCGTTCTTTTTGTCTTGTAATTGCGACTAGTAGCTCGAGTGTGACGTCACATCCGTGTCGAAAAACGAATAACCACGGGTTGTTGCTTTCTTTTTGTCACACAATACTACGAGTCGGAGAAAAGATGGATTTTTGTAACATTTTTAGTAACATTTAGGATTCTATTCACCCAGTTATTGACATATTACACACATATATTTCACAGTTTGATACATGAAAATTACGTTCTGATTAACGTTAACGTTAGGCTACTGCTCTGCTTTCTGCTCAAGACTCGGCTTAAAGCCATTGCTGTCATATAGCAACCGAGCGTCTCTAGCCAATTTCAGCTGCACAAGCTACAAAATAACTAATCAGGCGGTATTTAACTCCTAATAAGACTGTAGCGACATGTCTATAGGTAGCAGTATACAGCGCTATGTTTAACTCCTAATAAGACTGTAGAGACATGTCTATAGGTAGCAGTATACAGCACTATGTTTAACTCCTAATAAGACTGTAGAGACATGCCTATAGGTAGCAGTATACAGCGCTATGTTTAACTCCTAATAAGACTGTAGAGACATGCCTATAGGTAGCAGTATACAGCGCTATGTTTAACTCCTAATAAGACTGTAGAGACATGTCTATAGGTAGCAGTATACAGCGCTATGTTTAACTCCTAATAAGACTGTAGAGACATGCCTATAGGTAGCAGTATACAGCGCTATGTTTAACTCCTAATAAGACTGTAGAGACATGTCTATAGGTAGCAGTATACAGCACTATGTTTAACTCCTAATAAGACTGTAGAGACATGTCTATAGGTAGCAGTATACAGCGATGTTTAACTCCTAATAAGACTGTAGAGACATGTCTATAGGTAGCAGTATACAGCACTATGTTTAACTCCTAATAAGACTGTAGAGACATGTCTATAGGTAGCAGTATACAGCCATGTTTAACTCCTAATAAGACTGTAGAGACATGTCTATAGGTAGCAGTATACAGCGCCATGTTTAACTCCTAATAAGACTGTAGAGACATGCCTATAGGTAGCAGTATACAGCGCCATGTTTAACTCCTAATAAGACTGTAGAGACATGCCTATAGGTAGCGCGGTATACAGTGCTATGTTTAACTCCTAATAAGACTGTAGAGACATGTCTATAGGTAGCAGTATACACGCGCATGTGTACGACTTCTTCATTTGGTTACAACAAAGACAAAAGTGCTTAAAATTGTAGAAAACCACAATGTTTACTACGTGTGATGCACGACGTAGCCATCTTTGAAAGTGAGCTCGGGGTCCTCTGAGTTCAGACGACTTGACGAGTCGTAAATACGACCTCGGGGGGGGGGCGTTCTTTTTGCAACTTCCGGGTCGTAACTCCGGAAAACAACTCATAAAACGACTTCGGTGGACAAAAAGAACGCACCATAAGCCCAAGGACCATACGCTCTGAAGGACTGTTTTATAAAACAATTCTAAAATAATACAGTCCACCTGAAAGTAGTTAAGCTTACATAAAAAGAACATCCACTGTTGTCATTTTTTTACCTTAGACCTAGTACATATATCAAATTTGAGTTGGGCATCGATTTCAAGGACTAGGTATGTGTAGCTACTAACCCTCCGAATTGTTGTATCATTAACAATGCTGTTGGGATCTCACTATGATGACTTCTAAAATCAATGACCATTTCTTTTGTTTTATTTGCATTAACAGCCAGGAAGTTGTCTTTAAACCATTTGGTGAAGTTACTCACCTCTTCCTCAAAGCTAGTTAGCGCTGAGCTATCAGGTTTCAAATACCCCACAATGGCAGTATCATCCGCATATTTGAAGAAAGTGTGTGTGGATGTGCTAGCTCGGCACTCATTAGTATACAGTGTGTAGAGTAGAGGGGACAAAACACACCCCTGAGGGGCTCCGTATTACAGGTTTTCTTGATTGCTTTGATGCAGCAGTCAACTCAAACTCCACATTTTCAAAACAGTTAACACACAGGCCGAAACAGTTGCACTCATGGTCAAATGACACATTTTGTTTGGAAAAGGCTCTAACCGTGCCAAAACATTTAAAATATGCAACAAAAGCTAATTTTGCCTTCAAACAACACAACTTGCAATCAAGTGTATGAGGTTTGACAGTTGTGACTCACCAGTGATTGGGTTGGGGCAGAGGGTGGGGACTAATGGGCTAACATAATGGGTTTTTACATTTTCAGAGGAATTTGCAGTACGTGCTCTAAACACAAAGAAATCTTACAACCTCAGTAAAATAGCCTCAGGTTTCACATACAAGTTATTACAGCACTGACGTTTGGGTTCAACACACTATGAAGACATCTTCTTAGTCATACATCTTTCCCTAATTACTACTCTCCCCGTTAAAATAAAAAGAAATAAGCCAAGTGGTTACCAGAGAAGCAAATTGAAGAAAAAGACAACTATTTAATGAAGCTCAGCGCAAATTCTTTCAGGAAGACGTCATTACCCCAGTCACTACTCCATTCTTAAATCAAATCAGCTGTTCAAGAAGTGACGTGTCAGTTAAACCAATCAGACTCGACCACGAGATTCAAGGGCCAATCACAGCCTTACAACTCTGCTTTAAATCTGTTCTCTCCCTGTGCTGTCAGCTGTCGTTTCAGGCAAAGCGCTCGTCCCTCCTCCTCCCCTGCCTCCTCCGGTAGTTGTGTTTCTCCCGGCTGACCGCTCCGTTGCCTCTTCGGTCCGGTTTCTGGTCTCTTCACCGCCGCCACCAGTGTCTGGACTCCATCGGGGGTTATGTTCCTATTCCCTACCCCTTTAAGAAGATTAATTCAATGGAGTCCAATCTCCAAAAGACTTTGTACATTCAATATCATACAGTTGTACAATAAATATTTTTGCATATCTGCAAACGAAGTCTCTCCTGATTGAATTGTCCTTACATTTCCCATTGGTGTCTTCAGTGATCTGAAAGGTAAACTCTTCAATCAGTCCAGCAACACTCCTCATGTACTCCATGTGCTGCTTGACTTCGCGAACCACAATAACTTCTTCTTCTTTCAGTCTAGCCAGCGGCATTACCTTGTCATCAAATGTCAAAAAAAAAATTTTTCCCGCTCCATATCACCATGACCTTATATAATATTACATCAAAGTGTTGTCTTACAATCTCCTATAAAAATATTGGGACAGAAGATATTTTGTATGCTGTACTACTAATATAGAGAAATAAACCCTGACAGGATGAGATAGAACCCCAGATTCCATATGTACATCAAGATGTGGGCATCAAACAATTTGGATTCAGTGCATTTCAGAGGAAGCACTTTCATTCCCATGGCCAGGAGTAGTTGTCCACAGCCTGGGGCCTCATTTATAAAACCTTTTACACGAGAAAAAGTTGCGTGAAGCAGGGTGAAATTTGTCATCGCAACATTCCTCGCAATAGTCGGGATTTATAAATAATTTCCATGCGTCAAAATGTTCCCAGTTTTCCGCGACCTTTTGACACACGCATGTGATGGCGTCGTAGCGCTCCCAAGGTTTTGTAGACTGGGTCTTAGTGACGTTTTCCGAACCTAACCCAGTTTTTGTTTTCCTGAACCCAACAATCCCGTTCTTGCTAAACCGACCCAGAGCCGGTCGCGGCGCCCGGCGAGGGGGGAGGCAGGGGTTCCTCCCACACCGTGCCGCGCTGCTCTCCCCTGCCTCTCCCTGTGAAATGCGCTGTTTGTTTGATGTGTATCTGTGTGTGTGTGTGTGTGTGTGTGTGTGTGTCTGTGTCTGTGTCTGTGTGTCTTTATGTGGTCATGTCTGATTGTAGGTGTCTGTGTGTATATGTGTGTGTGTCTTTATGTGGTCATGTCTGATTGTAGGTGTCTGTGTGTATATGTGTGTCTGTGTGTCTTTATGTGGTCATGTCTGATTGTAGGTGTCTGTGTGTATATGTGTCTGTGTGTCTTTATGTGGGCGTGTCTGATTGTAGGTGTCTGTGTGTGTCTGTGTGTCTTTATGTGGGCGTGTCTGATTGTAGGTGTCTGTGTGTGTCTGTGTGGTCTGTGTGTCTTTATGTGGGCGTGTCTGATTGTAGGTGTCTGTGTGTGTCTGTGTGTGTCTGTGTGTGTCTGTGTGTGTTTTTGTGGCGTGTCTGATTGTAGGTGTCTGTGTGTCTTTATGTGGGCGTGTCTGATTGTAGGTGTCTGTGTGTGTCTGTGTGTCTTTATGTGGGCGTGTCTGATTGTAGGTGTCTGTGTGTGTGTGTGTGTCTTTATGTGGGCGTGTCTGATTGTAGGTGTCTGTGTGTGTCTGTGTGTCTTTATGTGGGCGTGTCTGATTGTAGGTGTCTGTGTGTGTCTGTGTGTCTTTATGTGGTCATGTCTGATTGTAGGTGTCTGTGTGTATATGTGTCTGTGTGTCTTTATGTGGGCGTGTCTAATTGTAGGTGTCTGTGTGTGTCTGTGTGTCTTTATGTGGGCGTGTCTAATTGTAGGTGTCTGTGTGTGGGAATGTTGTCTTTCTGCACCTTCTATTCCCACACAAAGTTACCACATTGTTACATTTCAAGCACTTTCACCTGTTCTGATTAATTTCTAAGAAATAAGCACCAATAATGATCCAAAATCTTGTTTCTATTTTTTACCTTTTTAATAATTGAATTTCCTTGTTTTCTCACAAAAAACGAAAATGATCATATGATCATAAATGTGATCTCACAGGGGTAAATGGCAAATATGAACTATAAATTATGTATGTATCATTGGTAATTGAGCTAAATCTGTTACATTACATTATTAAGTTTGTGTAACAAAAATATGAACACCACACAAGGGTTAAAGCTTCCAAACAGGATTTATTTCCGATGTTCTACCTCTGTTAGGAGCACATCGATCTCACAACCACTGAATCAGGTTTTTTCCCCATTTTTCCGTTTCGTGATTGGTAGGGGCTCCTTTCAAGGCTGGAATATTCATTGATTAATTAACATGGACCTTATTAGGACAAATATGGACGACCTTGGGAGGAGCGTGAGGCTCATGCAGGACCACATAAGGTAACGCACGTCCGTATTTATAACCAGAGTGCGTACCGGTGTGCGCAGCAAGGTGTTATAAATCAGAATATTGTTTTTGCGTATGAATATTCTGACTTTTTTGCGCACAAAATCTTTCAGAATAGAATCTACGCACAGTTTTATGAAAGAGGCCCCAGGAGTTCATTGGGAGGAGGCAGTTTTTCAACTTCCCCCACAGTAGCATTGTGGTCATTGATGGCAACTTCCAAGGCTTTCTTCTCAACAGCAATCTTTCTTCTGTGGTGGCAAATTTTATTTTAACCATTTGTTTAATGATATTAACCATTGGTTTAATGATTGTTTTATAACGTCACAAGATTTAGCTTCTTCATGTGTAGATTCAAAAGGCTCCAAGTGAAATAGTTGGCAACCGTGAACTATAGCCCAGTAGAATTATTTAGTTTCACTAGTTTGAACCTTCTCACATTGTTGACTTTTTAGCAGACAAAGTCGAGAAGGCCACAAACCGTATCTCTTTCTGTCTCCTGAGATAAGCAGGTGTTTAGTCTAATTTATTTATTTATTTATTTAGGTTTATTTAACAGGGACAATGCACACTAATAATACATAAAGAAAATGTACAGTGTGCCAGAATTAGCCAAAAGGCTACTTTACATCTGCTGTCCCTGCACTGTAAACCCGAACGTTCAAAGTAATTAAATAGATTAAGTAGTGTATACTCAAAGTTTTAGAACAAGTTCTACTAACTTAATTTTGTCAAGTTGGTGTAACATGTTCTTCCTTTTTGAGTATTGTTAACTAATATTTTTTGATTAAATAGAACTATTTTGTGTATAAGTAAGCATAACTTAAAAACATAACTTAAGTACAATGTAATAGAATTGAGTAATAACATACTAAGAATGATAAAGTCCTGTTATTTCTATTGTTTAAAATAGGGATGATTTAAAAATAAACTGAATTTATATAGCACATGTTAAAATACAATAAAATCTCAAAGTGCTTTACCAAATAAGTAAAATCGATCATAATAAATAAATTGCAATAGCAAATGGTCTGAAATGCATTAGACATTAGTGGAGGACAAAATGTTTTTATTTTATTTATTTTTGCTTCATCAGTTTAATGTAGCCTATATATTCTTTTTATTTTTATTTAAGCAGGCGAGGGATAATTTTGTATGGAGAGTTAATCTCTGATTCAACCTGCGAAGCAGAAGGTGGCGCTAATTTGCACACTACACTGATTCCTTACCGCTCTTTGGAAAAACACAGAAGAAGAAAAGTTTGAACAACGCGCAAAGGCGGGAAGCAGCAGACAGTAGGGTTGCAGAAACTACCTACGCGCAGCAATCAGGCTCACTGGACTTACTGTAAGTTTTGAATGTTAATATTCATTTTACTTCTTTTTTATACATTTTGTATGTGTTTGTCTCAGAGAGCGTAGACCTTCTCCAAGCCCCCGCCCTTCACTGGCTTATCACGGGAGTCTTGTAGGGATTGGCAACTTGTCAGATATAGGTTAGCTGCTAAAGAGCGAGCTAGCCACTTAGCGCGACCAATAACGTTACCAGAGACTATTTAGAAGGACTTTGACGTTACGCACTCCAGCAGCACAACTAGCGACCTAGCTACCACTAACCGACTCCCTGAAGAATTTGACGACGGATGAATCTAGTAATCACACGCTCATTCCCCGCTTAAAGGTGGTGTTAGAAAATTAGTTGTTAGTAGAAGCACTAACAGACACCTCGTATGCGATAGTTAGTTTTTGTTGCTGGACACTTTCAATAGTGCACAAAAGAGCATAAACGCACTCAAACTGAGTTCCTACACTGCAAGTCCACTCTCTGTGTAGCTTCTAGGGACGCGCTAGTTTTAAATTCTTTGTGAGCAGACTGAGACACGGAAATTGCTGTTAACAGAACGAGTCAACTGCCCGTGCCTGCCTACTGTTGCCTCGGTTTTAAAACAAACGACCCTGCTGGAGGCAAGCTGCCTTTCATGACAAAGATGAATAAAGTAAAACCCTTAACAGTAAAGCTTTGGTTTGTAGAAATGGTATTATTGTTGATTAACCATGCACTAAGTTTCAAGTGTGGCTGCTTTTCTTTACAGTAATGTTAATTTTGCTTGATGGCTTTAGTAACTTGACACTTATGGGGATTAAATGAAAAGATCATTAACAGGGAACATTTATAAATGGAAGTATTTATAATTTGACACTCTTTGAATCTTTTAATTGTTCAGTTTCAGATCAGTTTATGCCTTTGCATCTTGCTGTTCCAGTTTCAAGAAGTTAAGGAAGATAACTGGAGATGTGATAACGATACCAGGTAATCCAATGAATGTGAATTCTTCTATCACCCCCCCCCCCCCCCTCTAAATACCAATAACTTGAATTGTTGTTTTTTCTCAGACAAGGTTTTATTGTGGTAACCCCAAATCATGGCCACCCTCCCACATACACACATCATTGTTTTTCTACTTGCCTGTTTGATCAAAATAAAGTGTTTTGCTGTATTTAAGTCAACAAATAATGAATGTGTTCTGTTCACGAATACTACTAATCATATTTTACTTAACTTTGTATTTGCTTGCAAAAATGTTGAAGAAGACTGAGAAGAAACTGACCCTCATTAGAAAGATGATGGAGACCACATTTCCCCCTCGCCGACAGACCATAGTGATGTCCTGCCCACCAGTGAACGACCTCATGGATCTGCGGCTTGCTCTTAAAATAGAGTCTGAGGTAATATGGATCAGCTCTCTCTTTTAAAAGAAATTGTGATTCTTACTCATTTGGCTGATATTTTTGCTTTATGAATGTGTGCAAGATTCTTCAAATTGAACTGTTTTTTTAATAAGTGTTGTTGCTGTATTCTCCTCTGGCTGTTATTTCTATGTAGTTGTATGCAGAGTTCCAGCCGGATTACAAATCAGAACCTACCCAACCACGTGCTATGCTGAGCTTGACCGCTATCTTCCTCGACTGATGACCTTATTCAGACGGAAGGCATCAAAAACTGGGAAGACAGCAGATGCTCTGGCTGAAATTTTAAAAATCCATGATGAACAGGTAAATAGATTTTTACACATTTCATAGGTTGAACCAGTAGAACATTGAACAGGTTCAATGATTGAAATGAGCTTTTGACTTTTGCAATTAGTCCACTTTGTTTGCCATTTGTCTGATTGCATTAAAGATGTTAACAGGTTATTTGTGGACATGTTCTGTTTGGACTGTTTAAAATCAGCTTTATGTAAACTCTTCAGTATATGCAATTCTGTTTTTATCTGAATAGGAAATCCATGACATACACACCAAGCGCACTACTGTTCTCCACGTCCTTCCTGTGTATCTGCGTAAGGACGTCTCTCGGATGTTTAAGAACCCGCACAGTGAGTCTCCTTAAGTCACTAACAGATTCTGCTGTGTATTATCTAACCCGTAAATACTAACATTTTATTCAATGTTCAGTAAAACATTTTCTTGTAAATGTCCTTGGTTTCAGTCAGCACTTAGATTCTCTGGTATTTTGGCTGATTCATGTGTGCAGAACATGGATCTTATGTTTTTCAACTCTTACAATGAGACCCAGGTCTCTTTTGTAAAAGTGGTTATTGATTTCAATGGGACTTGGTTAAGGAAAGACAAATTATGTCATCTGTTCTGTTCCATGTGTTAGTTTGTGATTAGTATCTCTTTTTTCATTCATTCAGGATGTGTCTGATGAGCCAGAGCTTGATGGTGTTGCAGTGGGCCTCATTACTTTCATCGGTGACCATGACGCAAGTCCAGTTCACTACCACCCTGTGAGAATCACTGTCGTCATTGAAAGTGATGCCGTGGTCAGCCTTCCCAGACTTGGCGATGCCTTCCTGGTAATCTGTGGAGTGATCTATGCACTACACCTCAGCTATCCCAAAGCACTGACCAACACTTTTGAATTCACTCTAAAGATTTAACTTGGTCTAGAAAGTGGTAAACTATCCCCGAGGTTGCAGACCCTCAAGAATGAATTAATGATGTAGAAACTCATCTGAAAAAAGGCTGCAGGGTAAAGCATTATAAAAGGCTAGTTCAAAGTTATCTCCTTTTGTCTAAATAATGCCTCAAAAAGTTACTGCACTACTGCAGGTGTTCAGCCAATAGGCCCAAACTACTCAATATGCCTTTGTTCTTATTAATATAATGCAAAGAAGTCACGCTAATGTTTTGTATGTTTTAATGTTTTTCTTAACCATTGTGGGCTGCGCAAGATGACTCACATTTCACTGTGCATTTGATATGGTTTGTAAAACATTTACATTTTAGAGTTTTAAGTGAAAATGTTCTTAAACTCTATAGAATATTTGAAATTTCATCCAAATTGCTGCCCTGTCGCCTTACTCAGGAATTAGCAAGGAAGCCAAAAGCAGTGTTTTTCTTTTATAGCTGTAACGAACGATAACTTCATTTTGGTATTATTGTTTTTGATTACTCCGATTATTTTCCTGACTATCTGATTAGTTGTCTGGTCAATATCAGAAATGTGTGATAAATATTTATTTCCTAGGGCCTTAAAGAAACATGCCTACCGTATTTTCCGGACTATAAGTCGCTCCAGTTATAAGTGCATCAGTCAAAAAATCGTCATGAAGAGGAAAAAACATATATAAATCGCGACCGACTATAAAGTCGCATTTATTTAGAAATGTATTTCACAAAATCCAAAACTACACAATAGCACCCAGAACAACAGGCTGAATACGGTAGGTGTCCGGTATGTTAACGTAACACATTAACAGTTATTAAACTATACAATAGCACACAGAACAACTACCAGGGCGTGACGTAGCGAGGCTAACTGCACCGTTGACAAGCCTCTCCCAGCAGCACGTTGTTCAAGCACCCATGTGTGACTCCGTTCCTCCAGCTCTGGCCATCTTGCTTTCAGCCCGCGATTAGCCGATTAGCTTTCTTTGTTTTCTTCATTGCATAAGAGTCACCTTTTCGCCAGTCCCTCACAAGTTTCTCCCTTGTTTCAAACTTTCTTTCTGCTGCTTGATTACCGTTTTCGGCTGCATATTTTACTACCTGCAGTTTATCTCTTTTCTCTTTCTCAGTTGTCTTTAGGAGCAGCATTCTAGTTGTCACAAGCATAGAAGCCCTCTTGGCGGCTGTAGATGGTAATGTGTTCAGTATGAATTAACATTTAAAAACATGTTAAATTATATATATTTTGATATACAAGTCGCACAAGTCACAGGACCAGCCAAAGTAGGAAAAAAAGTGCGACTTATAGTCCGGAAAATACGGTACTTATTGGGATTTATTCAAAGTATCCCCAGAGTTAGATAAGTCCATACATACGCTTCTCATCTCTGTGCGTGTCGTATCTCTGTCTGACGCACCCATGCCTAGCTTAGCACAGATCCTGGAGGTATCTGGCTCCATCTATGCTCCTAATAAGTGACAAAATAACGCCAACATTTTTCCCTATTTACATGTTGTGATTTGTACAACATGTGCTAAGCTAGGCTAGCAGTGGGTGCGACAGAGTTACAACACACACTGAGATGAGAAGGGTATTTATGGACTTCTCTAACTCTGAGAGGATACGGTGAATAAGACAAAGTCCCATTAAGTCGGCGTGTTCGTTTAAGTGACCAGGAACACATTTGGAAGGATAGGATCAGAGAATTTTGAGTTTTTCTTCTTAAAATCTCTCAAATTTATTTATTTATTTAATATACAATTAAAGTATATAAGTATATTTTAAAATTATTTTTTTATTTTAATTTATAAATGTTTTTCTATTTCATTTTAACATGTAACTGTTCAAAAGCAGACGTTCACGACTTTAAGATATATTAAGTTAGTTAAACTTAATGTAAGTGGGCAAGATCGGTTGCCTAAAATTTTTAGATTTTTGAATCACATGTTTTTAAGTAAACAAACTCAACATATTTGACTAATGTGTACTTAAAACAATGACAAAACAAACTAATAAACATTGAGTTTTATTAACATAAAAATTGTGTGGTTGTGTACTTATTTTTTTAAGTTCTGTGAACTTATTCCTGTGGTTTGAAAACTCAAAACTGTAAGTCATAATAACTGAAAATAATTGAGTTCCCTTAACAGAAAACTAAGTCATATTAACTGCAAATATTTGAGTTGAGCTAAATGAGCACTTTTAATTTAACTGTTATCAAAAGGTACAAGTAGCAATTCAACCAACCTTTTAAGTTCGGAAAATTTTGACTTTTAAGTTAATCAACTTAAAAAAAGTGAGGCAACTGATTGCCTCACTTTTTTTGAGTTCTGGTAACTTATTCGGGTTTACAGTGTGGACAGATTGTACGATGTCACACCTACAAAGATAAAAGGATTATAAAAGTACATATAAGTTTAGTCCAGTACAAGTAAAATTGACTATCAATGTTAAAAGAAATAATCAAGCATATAAACAAAAACAGTTGATCAATATCAACATCAACACCAACACACACACAAGCCACACTTTCAGCCCAACAACCTCATAGGCATAGCACAATTGACACAAACACAAACCGGCAGGACAGGAAAGACGAGATAGCAGCAAGATTTTGTAACTACATGTAATGTTGACAGTCCTGATTACCTGTTAACCACTTCCTTAAGTTAAATTTAAAAGAAACATAAGTTTTAAAATTCCTAATGTGAGTAGGAATGAGGTTCCATTCACGAGCAGCCCTTACTGAAAAAGCTGTTTGACTGAATACACTTTTCCTCAGCGGTACAATGCAGTCACCTCTTGCTGCACTCCTTGTAGGTCTGTGAACATTTGGTACTGCGTTTACAAACTGGCTCAATACAATGTAGGAGACACTGGAGCAGAATGGAAGGTTGTAAAATCATCTGACTGTCTATGGTATTTTTTAGAACAGTGGCAGTATGCTAAAGATATTTGAAGAGGGATGGCTTAACGGAGTTTCTTCACTATAAGATGTTTTGATTTTTAGGTTTCTAGTTAGGAAAGACATTTTCAGTTGTGCTGCGTGTACCTTTGAAACTGTGTTTTCTCCATTTGCAAATGTAAATAAATACTCAAAGACCAAACTTTGGTTTAATTCTCAAACAGTCATTATTCGTTTTCATTTGATCATTGATATTTCTAAACGATGCTGCTTCTTAGGAAAACTTCCACCACAGTTTGGCGTTGTCGGCAGGATGGATGAGTTAACAGAGAAAAGAGCTCCGTTGGGTCGCTGATGACTGGCTATCCAGGGATCAAAAATCACCTGCCTCATACCTCTAAACCTTAAAAAGGTTTTTCAGAGAGAAGAGGGTTAGGGCCGCGGAGCGCTCTTGACTGTTTTCCACTCCGTCAAAAACGAACAGGAAGAGATTTCAAGCAGCACGGTAAGATAAAATTGATTAATTACAATTGGATTGCGAATTCAAGGTTTTGAACAAAAATTCTAAACAAGCAACCATTGCTAAACGAATTAAGTAATGAATAATTGTCAAAATCATTCTCTTAACTAAAGAGAATAAATGAAACTAATTCTGACTTTTGGGAAGTGAGTATTGGGTATTTTCTTTTGGGTCATTTTGGGTAACAAAGATATAACTGAGGTTATGAATGACATCTTTTGGCAGACACAGACATATTTCTGATGCTGGCGGGACAACTGATTGACAGAAAAGACAGACGTAGGGCTGGTCAAAAGTTAATCGAAGGATTAACTAGATTAGGCAGAGAAGCCTAACAAATTAATCTACGAAACCCTCCCAGCCGAGCAATGCATCTGGACCCATTGTGGGTGAGATGTGTCAGAAATATGGACCAAAAATTTTGGAATGTTTGCGATGTCTGTCATAGGCCTACTGGTCAAAAGTTTTGGCTTTCCGAGAAACGGATCTTTGTGTACAAAGACAGTGAGAAGGTTAAAGCAAGATTTTAGAAGAAGTAGAAAGAAAATTAATGGGAAAATCAATAATTAAGACAGAGGATTTAAAGCTTCTGGGTACAGGAAAAACAAAGAAAGTTTTAAAATATAGATAAAACAGTGATCTAGGGAAAGAATGCAAACACACATGCACCAATAACCTCATCAGTTCTAACCAAAGCCCATTTCTGAGCTTTCTCTAAAAATCAGGAAGACGAGCTGGAGAAATGGAGGGACGAAGACGACACAGACTCAACTCTGGGACAGGACTGACAGCATCCGTCACACCTGCATCGGGTGGAAAGACCAACAAGTACGTGAGAAAACCATGTTTGAAGCATTTGTCTGCTTGTTACAACAGGCTGGTGGGCAACATATGGAGCGCGGACCCGAAAAAGGCTGCTCCCACAAAGGACGTGGTCGAGCCAGAGAGAGGCCCAGGCGGGTACCGTGGGCAAAATGGTGAGCCCAACGAACCAGACCAGTGTTGGTACTGCAAGGACTTTGGACATTGGGTAGGTAACTGCCTGAAGAAAAAGCAAAAACACCTCAGACAGAGAACAACACCTGTCCCTCTGTTTACACACTGTTTTTGTTTTTGCTATTAGGGACAATTGATAGGTTAGAAAGTTCTGAAAAATAATCTATTCAGTTAAACCATTAACCCTTACTTATCTTCTGAAACCTAGAAGAAGATGCCTACTACTGAGTGTAAAGTTAAAGGGGTTCCACTCACATAATTTGATTACTAGAGCTATAGATTTGACACTGAAGATTATTTGGTCATTCTATTTGGTCAATTGGGGTTACAGATCAAACAGTAAGAGAACAATTCTCTGTTCCTCTCTCCTGTACATGGGAAAAACTATTCTTGGTGTATGAAGGTTCCACTTATTTGGTTTAGGTAGTGATTTAATGTGCACTTTTAACCTCAACACCTGACGGATTGAGAATTTCTCCTAATGTTCAACTGACGTAACCACGTTAATTACGGTGTGGCTAAAATGACATCACTCAAAGCTGCATCTGCTTTTTATCCCTCAAGAAAAGTTTTTTGGTGCAGTGCTGTTTTCATGTAAAATGAACAGAATAGCAGCTTGTTCAGTTTAGTGTTAACAATTAGATTTTACTTGAGCCGGTCACCTAGAATGTCTGTATACGTTCCTGATGTCACTGTAAGACTTTTGCTGCCAAAGCTATTGAAGCGTTCGTGAATATGAAACTGTCTCTGCAGTCTCCCCCGATGCTGGGACTGCCAGATCCCTAAAAACTGTTCATACAGACATACACGTAAATACACATGCTTGCAATGAAGACATGCTTTTTGCACGCTACAAACACTCCCCACACGATAGACAGATCAAATTAGACGCAAAAACAGCACGGTTAACAGAAATAACTTTTGGAAAATATGTCCAAGTATTCAATCTGTTTGTCTGGTGTGTATACAAATTGCCTAGCATGGTGTTAATTATATAAGGGAAGAAAATTGGATTTTTAGTTGATTCAGGAGCAATAATTTGGGTTAGAGAAGTTTTGTTCTTCAAATCAGAAGCTCTCTGGTAAACTAGTTTTTCTTTAGAGAAATGGTTAGAAGAATGGTTGTCTCAGAAAAGTTCACCATTCTTATGATTTGTGTGTATTCAGATCCTTAGGATCCTGAACTAGATAAGAAAGGAAAATGTTCATTGTTTCTTTCTCCCTTTCATCTGAGTGTCCTGAAAATTTGGCAGGCAGACATTTGAAAATGTCTATTTGAAATTGAAGACATTGGCTTTAAAGTTGTGCGACTTGATAAAAATCACTCTTTGGCTGACATATTTTTGTTGCAGCCTAAAAGTACGCATTTGTTTACAAATTAAAATGGTAATGTACCATGTCAGTCTGTTAATCTCCTGATTACGGTAACATAAATTGGGACACCTTTAGTTAATATTAAGGAATCACAAATATTACTTTTGTCACCTTTTTTGACCCTGATGAAGATTACGTTGAAAAGTTTTTTTAACAAATCAAAGGACGAGTATGAGTTTTCTTTTGTCTACTGGCATATACACATGTCCAGTGGCTGTCACCTTGACTGATAAACTACATAAGTTTTTCAGAAATTCTAAACTCAAAAGCTCTCATTCATGTTTCTTTGTCTCCAACAGAAGAGGAGACAGACCTAGGACACCTTGGGACTATTTGTAAAATTGACTGACTGGACTGACACTATTGATAATGTGTTTATTTGTCTCCATCGACAGGAGACTATAGAAAACCCATACAACAACCGTATGTGTTGTATTCACAGTGTTCACATATTCAGTGAACAGGCATATTCACACGGTAAAAACGACATTTTATCTACTGATGTTTCACCACTTTTTGTCTCAGGTACAGCGTTATCTCTGGGCAAAACACACAAATGTGACGTGGATTGATAGACAAATTGTTAACCTGTAGTCATCAAGCTGCGTTCGGACTACAGGCCCCAGAATACATCAGTACACGCTAAAACAGGAAGTAATCGACAGAAATCCGACCGTGTTTTTAACTCTTTATTGACGGATGGGGTTTATAGTTCCATGTTTAGATTCTCCAGCACGTACTCTTATTCTCTCAAGTAACATAAATAAGAAGAATCATTTTTATTATGAATGTTAAAGTTTTGTTTCATTCAGGACCTTCAAGCAGTAAATGCAGAGGGTCTATGTGGGTCTATGTGGGTCTATGTGGGTCTATGTGGGTCCATGCTCGAGCACCTAAAGTCTCCCACAGCTAAACATAACATTCTGATCAGGGAATGTTAAAGGTTTGATTCTCTGTTGTCTCGTCTAACGTTTTTCTTTCCTCAGTGTTCCAGTAGAAAAGACAGTAAATATGGTTTTATAGTTCTGGGTGATGGTAAGCTGTACACCTTGACACACCTTTATGAGGAATACATTGAGTTGTTAATTAATGATGCCATAAATTACTAAAAGAAAAACAGTGTGTTTATATGTACCCTTGAGAAATCCTTCTTTCTTTGACAGAGGACAGCTAGAGGAGGACACACACACACACCACACACACACACACACACACACACACACACACCACAAAGATAAGACACAAGCTAAAACCAAACATGAGTAGTACAAGTGACATTTTGGTTTAAAGAAATGATTTTGATATACATTTTTGTTGAATGTTATATGATATGATGCTCCCCATAACAGGTAACGATTTGGATAAATAGAAGGCTAAAAACTTTAAGTTGTAATGATTCTTGGAACTAGCAGATAGTAATTAGTGTTACTTTGGTTTGTAAACTGGAGATAAAAAATGACATAAACAATGTATTTTGGGTAATTCGTCTTAGTTTAATGGTGATATTGATTAAAAAAAGGTTTAAATGAGATTTAATCCTAAAAGTAGTACATTTCATATCGTACTCTAATGAGTTTTTGAGTTGCTATATCAAATTTTTTTTAAATTAGTTGATATTGAAACACTTTACTGTGATAAAATTCCCCTAAAGAAATTATTCATTGAACTTTGGTTACTGATAAACAGGATTTGCTATAAAACCTAGAACAATGTTAAGGATTAGAATATTAAACAGATTATTTATATTGCTTTTGAGTCATGAGCTTTGTCATGTCTCAAATAGGAGGGATATAGTAGCAATGATAAATAAGGGGTTTAATAAAGAGAAAGGGAAAAGTAGCAGGGGAAATAAATAGTGTTAAATCATTTTAGTGTTAAATAATTTTTCTAAAGACGTTTGAAACATTTGTTGTGACATCACTGTAGCTCCAGTTTAAAAGACCTTGAATAACCAAAGTGATAGAATAGTTAACAATTAACATTTAAAGAAAAAATCTGCTTAGGTGAGAACAAAATTGACAAAATTGATAGACTATTAAAAAGGATCATCTACCCCTGATTGACACAGTAGTGTAAGGGGATGCAATATTAATTGTTTTTGTTTTGTTGATTCTGATCTGCTCTAAAGAATTTTTTTTTTTTTTACATAGGTAGGGAGAGGCCCATAATAAAAAATACCTATTTCTTCCACGGCAGTATAAGGGAAATGATAGGTTAGGTTATTGCGTGAGAATTTTCTTCTGCTCTTTTGGCCGTAAGAATCCAGGTGTCAAGCCTGGGGATTCCGTGGTGATAACAACTTCAGGAGGAAGGATTGGCAAATAGACGGTGACAGAGACCATCGAGATCCTTCCAGTGACACACAGGGCAGTGAAGGTTAAAGGGAGAGTCACCTGGATACACGCATCACTACAAAAGGTTCCAGATGTGGGGGAGAGGACATGTTTTTCTACAACCTGCAACAAGTGACGAGCAGATCCTCTGCTGAGTCACCTACGTGCCATTTCTGAAGCGACAGGGAAAACTGGAGTTTTCTCACTGTTTGCCACACATTGAGAGAGGAGGAAAACGAGAAGTTTTTCCAAGGAGGAAAAACCAGAAGCTACATACTGCTATTGTAGCCTGCTGTTTAAAATCATTTCAGAAGACAGCAGTGCTACTGATCTCTTCTCTGACAACCACAACACATTCTCTGACAGTGACAGCAGAATATACTTCACAATTGTAGAGGACACACAACCTCTCTCTCTCTGAACACACACACACTCACTGCACATTCTTTGGAGGAACTGTTGACATTCCTCTGAGATGAACACACACACTTTCAGAGCAGAGTGCTCTGAACACACACACAAGGAGCAGACGGACAGAAAGGACTGGAACAGGTACCCTTCAAGAAGAACATGGGGGGTTTCCACATTTGTAGTGTGTTTATTCTTCATTACTGCATTTACGATTTTCTATTGTATTTATGGTTTTTGCATTTTATTTTTGATGAGAGAAAAATATGATAAATCCCGTGTAACCATTCCTCCCAACATTTACATAAAAAAACACTCTAGGAACAATAGTGAAGAACATGGAAAGAAAGACGAGTGATGCGTTCACTGCTTTCCATGTAAAGGAGAAAATGGTGTTTGGAATACAATAAGTACTAGTACAGAGCTAATATTACTGTAATGATTAACTTACGTCCACTCTTATGTTCCAATAACAGGCATTAGGATGGTTGGTATACGAATGCTACTAAATTGGGGCTAATTGGGGTTTTGTACCTTATGTGGTTCCTCATGACCACACAAATATAACTGATAGATTATTGATGAAAGAAAGTAAATTATTCCTAAACAGCAATATTGTTAATATTGAACAAAGTTAAGTATAAAGACTTAGGCCATTTTTTCGTTGTGTGCTTTAGAACTTAGGAAAAGTTCCTTGTGGATCTTTTATTACATTGAAGTAATTTCACTTTCCACATTTTGACGACATAGACACCACGTTTGACTAAGACTTTTGAAAGATTATCTAATAGATACATTTTCTAATAAGGAATTACTTGGGTTTAGTTTGGAAATGTATGCGTGATGTAGGTTATACTGATTTCTGTTCACTATTTCTTCGCTCACAGAAATAAGCTATTTCCAGTGAAACCACACACATAGAATAACTGAATTTTATTTGTGCTATGACAGCACTTAATTTCTTAAAAACTTCGCCGTATGGGTTTTCTGTACTTGGGGTTTAACCATGGGTTGTCAATGGACATACGCATGGGTAGATATGAAATTAGTAAATGTTCACACTTCACACCAGGTTATTTTAATGGTTAAATACATAACACATTCTTTACACAAATTATAAGGCAGTAGTCTGATGTGATATTAACCAGTGACATTAAGGTCCAGGGTTTTTAGCAGATTATGTTTGATCTTAGGATTTGTTTTTTGTGTTTGCTATGTCGTTACCCTAAACAAGAAAAAGAGTTCACTTCATTCTTATGGTAAATATGATTGAGCCTTCTGACATATTTCGTCTTTCTGAATATGATAATAATGTTTGGACACCGTCTTTGATACTGTGTGAGATTGATTCTTGCTACTATTTAAAAGAGGTTTTTTGTACCTTTCCATTTAACATGTAAGAAATAGACATGAAGATCCATAAGGTTGAATAATAAGAAGTGTGATTAATTCTATAATAAGGGTTGAATCTTTAAAAGTAAAATTTATTTTTGTGATTATTTTGTAATCAAAAGGGTGAACTGTGGTGGCAAATTTTATTTTAACCATTTGTTTAATGATATTAACCATTGGTTTAATGATTCTTTTATAACGCCAAGATTTAGCTTCTTCATGTGTAGATTCAAAAGGCTCCAAGTGAAATAGTTGGCAACCGTGAACTATAGCCCAGTAGAGTTATTTAGTTTCACTAGTTTGAACCTTCTCACATTGTTGACTTTTTAGCAGACAAAGTCGAGAAGGCCACAAACCGTATCTCTTTCTGTCTCCTGAGATAAACAGGTGTTTAGTCTAATGTAGGAGACACTGGAGCAGAATGGAAGGTTGTAAAATCATCTGACTGTCTATGGTATTTTTTAGAACAGTGGCAGCATGCTAAAGATATTTGAAGAGGGGTGGCTTAATGGAGTTTCTTCACTATAAGATGTTTTGATTTTTAGGTTTCTAGTTAGGAAAGACATTTTCAGTTGTGCTGCGTGTACCTTTGAAACTGTGTTTTCTCCATTTGCAAATGTAAATAAATACTCAAAGACCAAACTTTGGTTTAATTCTCAAACGGTCATTATTCGTTTTCATTTGATCATTGATATTTCTAAACGCTGCTGCTTCTTAGGAAAACTTCCACCACACTTCTCAGTTGATGCCTTTGCTTATGATTATTGTGACAGATGCTGTGTGATCATTTTTGCATCACAAGTTTCATATCATTTTTTTTTTTTAATAAATGGCTTTGCTATCTTTACTATGTATAAATCAGTAGTGAATTATACATAGTATAGTCTCACCAGACTGACGATGCAGCTGAAATGTTCACTGTTTGATGCCCAAATATAGCCCCTCGGTGGTCCTCTGCAGGTCCTTTTGGATTGTTGCACCTTTGGATGACAACAAACAAATTAATTAATGCCCATCTCAGTTTACAATCAGCCTCTTTTCAGATCCCCTGTACAAGAGCAGAACCAAATGATTCTTTAAAATATGCCATCAAATAAGTTTGACCTTTTTACCTACCTACTAATTTTTAAGTATCTGAGGTTCACTGCTGAACATCAGACACCCACTGCTGGACTGTGTCTTGCTGTAGACATAACTCAGCGGTGAGTTTCTCCAGGTCCTTTGTTGCCTCTGTAATCCTTTGTACAGTCTGTCTGAAAGAAATATCTGTGTTAACAAATGCTGACACACAATTTGAAAACTAAAATGTTATGATACATATTTGCCTAGTTAGTACCTTGATGTATCTTTTGGCCAGTGTCCGGTCAAGGTTTTCTGCCTTTCGCTTGTTCCAGCCACTTGCCTGGATAGTTAGCATGTCTGTGCGAACTTGACAAACAATGTATGTGCAGTAATTTAGGTTCACAGTGAAGACCAAAGGTCAGATACTACATTGGTCATTCTCTAATATTGTCACATAAACCTAGAAAGAATCATACACTTAATTAATGTGTCAGAAGTTAAATTATTATAAAGAGAATCCTGATCAGTGTAAAAGTGCTGACTAGAAAATAGTTTTCAAAGGGAACACCTATGCATGGAACTCTAAAATGCTAAGGCTGAGCATCAGTGTTCAAACCCCTTCTCAGAAGGGGGAATATGGGTAATATTAATATTAATAAAGTCTGGTACTGTTAGTCTTCTCTGGAGTTGGACACCTGCAGAGATTTGACTCCACCTGATCACGAGGAAGCACTCTATTGTAGAGAGGTGCTACACCTTCTGGTTTGGTCTATGTGGAGAACGACCCCAATCACACCTCAAAGCTCTGACAGAACCACTTGAAGACCAAAAACTATAATAAAAAATAGCGCTACACTCAAAACAAACGACAAATATGTCGGCTTGTGGTCTCAATTTGGACACAACTATACATGAAAAATGCTTACCGGCTTTTGACATGTACTTGGAACATATGGCTGCTCAGGAGAGGAAGCTGTTAACCTGTTCAACCTCCTCCCCGATTGTTGTTCCAGCTCCTTCTTGATTGTGTGAAAATGGGGGGGCATTTTAACTGTAACACATTTACATGAATGTTATCAGTTGGAAAACAAAAAGTAGGGGCAGAGGACAGTGTGGTACAAATGGTAAG
The DNA here is from genome assembly GCF_010015445.1 of Perca fluviatilis. Lineage (NCBI taxonomy): Eukaryota > Metazoa > Chordata > Actinopteri > Perciformes > Percidae > Perca > Perca fluviatilis. The sequence goes on from NC_053126.1 coordinate 38,010,658, forward strand.
AAATACATCTAAGGCCGGTTACACACTGGAAGCGTCGCGCGAGCGTGTCAGCTGCATGGCGTGTCCGTTTATATTTGGGCTCCCATGGTAACAGGTTAGAGCTTACACACTGCTGGCGTGAGACGCGTGCAGCTAGAAATAGGACCAACGCCTATTTTTCACGCGAGACGCGAGCGTGCTGGAAGCGTTTCCAGGCAAAATAGAATAGGAAAATATGTTTATATGTCATTTAGACACAAATACATATTAATAAATTACATATTGATGTTTGAAAGTCTAGGTTTTGACATCAATGTAGATATAAATGTAATACAACATTTCAGAGAAAAGATTTTCAAATATTGCACCTGTCATACAGAACGAAATATTCTGTAACATATTTTGCAGTCAATACTGCCGACGTTGTCTTGCTTTAATCAAATCAGTAGTCTATATATAAATGGTAGGATAGGCTACTATATATAAAGGGTAGGATAGGCTACTATATATAAATGGTAGGATAGGCTACTATATATAAATGGTAGGATAGGCTACTATATATAAATGGTAGGATAGGCTACTATATATAAAAGGGTAGGATAGGCTACTATGTATAAATGGTAGGATAGGCTACTATATATAAAGGGTAGGATAGGCTACTATATATAAATGGTAGGATAGGCTACTATATATAAAGGGTAGGATAGGCTACTATATATAAAGGGTAGGATAGGCTACTATATATAAAGGGTAGGATAGGCTACTATATATATAAAGGGTAGGATAGGCTACTATATATATAAAGGGTAGGATAGGCTACTATATATAAATGGTAGGATAGGCTACTATATATATAAAGGGTAGGATAGGCTACTATATATAAAGGGTAGGATAGGCTACTATATATAAATGGTAGGATAGGCTACTATATATATAAAGGGTAGGATAGGCTACTATATATATAAAGGGTAGGATAGGCTACTATATATAAAAGGGTAGGATAGGCTACTATATATATAAAGGGTAGGATAGGCTACTATATATAAATGGTGGGATAGGCTACTATATATATAAAGGGTAGGATAGGCTACTATATATAAATGGTAGGATAGGCTACTATATATAAAGGGTAGGATAGGCTACTATATATATAAAGGATAGGATAGGCTACTATATATATAAAGGGTAGGATAGGCTACTATATATAAATGGTAGGATAGGCTACTATATATATAAAGGGTAGGATAGGCTACTATATATATAAAGGGTAGGATAGGCTACTATATATAAATGGTAGGATAGGCTACTATATATATAAAGGGTAGGATAGGCTACTATATATAAATGGTAGGATAGGCTACTATATATAAATGGTAGGATAGGCTACTATATATATAAATGGTAGGATAGGCTACTATATATAAATGGTAGGATAGGCTACTATATATATAAAGGGTAGGATAGGCTACTATATATAAATGGTAGGATAGGCTACTATATATATAAATGGTAGGATAGGCTACTATATATATAAATGGTAGGATAGGCTACTATATATAAATGGTAGGATAGGCTACTATATATATAAATGGTAGGATAGGCTACTATATATAAATGGTAGGATAGGCTACTATATATATAAAGGGTAGGATAGGCTACTATATATAAATGGTAGGATAGGCTACTATATATATAAAGGGTAGGATAGGCTACTATATATAAATGGTAGGATAGGCTACTATATATATAAAGGGTAGGATAGGCTACTATAACAACGTATTGTGTGTTCTGAGTGACGGTCCAACATCAGATAGGCATATAGGCTCTTTACAGCTACACTAAGTTGTTCAGACAGCCCACTTACCCATTTATCAGTTTGAATCTGTCGGCACTATGTCCCGAGATCAGCCCTCCCTGTACCTACCAGCAGGAGCAGCGCCGCGTCAGACACGCTTCTGGTATGTAGGACAAAGAAAAATCCACGCAGCTGACACGCAGCTGAGACGCAACAGAAACGCCACGCTCGCGAGACGCGTGCAGTGTGTAACCGGCCTAATTGTCATTATTACCTCACACATCCATGAATGCACTTTTGCATGCCTGATGGAGAGAAATGGGCGCATGTTCAGCAAGTCCTCCAACTCTGAACAGTCGTCCACAACTCTCTGCAGATATGGCCAATATTTGCAGACCACATCAGAGCAAAGAAACTGGACGGTCTGTGAAGCTAGCTGTTTCTGGAGATATAATGGGTATGCAAATATTTCTCCACGGAACATATTCAGTCCCTTCAGCCAAACCCCATGACGGCAGACAGCAACTTCAACACCTTTTTTGTCTAGTTTGCTTGTAGACTTGTTGGCGGACTCTCGTGCTGCCGTCCACTGACCCGCGCCACATCTCCCTTTCCCTGGATTCTTAAACAGATGAGGGCAAATACAGATATTTACACAGTAAAATTTTACAAAATAAGCTGTAAATCATGGTATTATGGCATATGATGCAGTAATGCCACTCTATTACTTAAATAAACCAAATAATATTTACATTTTGAAAAAAACAGGCAAGCATTCATAAAAATTTGAAATTGTAGTGTTACACATTAAGAAATATAAATTTAGCTTACATGTCCAGTTGTTCCATGGATATAATCAACAAAGGAGGACACCTCAGCATCACTGGCCAAAAAGACTACATATAGAAATATATAGATGTGGGTTACATTTACTGTATAAAAGTAAGTTGTGGCTCACTAGCATTTCATTGTACATGAATGTTACACACCCTGGTTGGCTTTTGAAACGATATAATTTGCGGTTCCCATCCACTGCAACTGCCAACATGGAGGGTGTGCATGCAGGGCACTGAAAATGCTGGACCTGAGACAGCTTGTCAACCTCAAATTTGGCATAGGCCCATTCAAGGAAGGCCCTCTGCATTGTGTCCCCACATATCTTACCACTATGAGAGCAAAAGTGAAAAAACAAAACAATAAGTAAGTGTTTGGAAGGTTGGCTTCAGACCATGGTCATGATGAAAAAAGGACTCTGTCATGAAATGTGTGCTGAAATTTTGGGGATTGTAAGAACAAGTCCTAACAATGAATCAGTTATTTAAAAGGTGATCCAAACAAGATCACTTAAAGTGATGGTTCGGAGTAATTTCACCCTAGGGTCCTTTGCACCATGATCTTGAGCCAAACACCCCCCCCAGAAGCTTTTTTCACCTGGGTCTAACATTGGGAGCGTTAGCGTAGCGTAGAGTAGCGTTATCAGCTGAATAGCTTAGCGCAGAGGCTAATGGATCCGAAGTGTCTCTTAACATTACCCCACTAATAATGCCCGAAATGATACCAAACGTCTACAGTAGTACAAATAGGTTATGCACTCATAAAACGATGGATTGTAAAGTTTGTAAGTACACCGCAAGTTTATGTAAATAACACTTGCCTGCTCTCTTCTGCTCTCTGCTGCTGCTGCTGCTGCTGTTCCTACCGGGGCAGTAAGAGTGCTTAGGGACATCTACAAATTACAACAACCGAAGAGATGCAACAAAATATATATATTAATTTAATGATTAAATAAGGTAATGTCTCCAAACTTACCTCAATTATTACTTGTCTCCTGCTAGTTATACTACAGCACTTACTTTAAAAAATAAGTTAAATTAAAAAATATTTTTGTTGCATCTCTTTTCGGTGTTGTAATTTGTAGATGGTCCCTAAGCACTCGTCTCACAACAACAACAACAGCAGAGAGCAGAAGCCAGCAGCAAGTGTTAATTACATAACCTTCTGGTGTCCTACAAACTTTACAATCCATCGTTTAGTACATAACCTATATATACTAGTGTAGACCTTTGTTTCAACTCATTTCGGTGATAGATTATGGGGCAATGTTAAGAGTACACCGGATCCATTAGCCTCTGCGCTAAGCTATTCAGGTAACTCTACTCTAGCTAACTCTCCCAATGTTAGACCCAGGTGAAGAACTTCTGGGGGTGTTTGGCTTCGAGGTCATGCGTCAAAGGACCCTAGGGTGAAATATACTCGAACCATCACTTTAACCCTCATGCCCTCCTTAAAAACTTACTCTACCAACCCGCGGGGCGAAAATGTCCACCAAACACTGTTATTAAATCATCATATATCAATATTTTTTTCTGCTTTTTTTTCATAAATCACTTAAACAACTTGTAACCTAATCAAAACTACCAAACATTCAATCATTTTCAGGATTTTAACCCTTTAAATGCCAGTTTATGTATTTGAAGTATTTCATTTTTTATTACAAAAAACAAAAAAAAATGATTATTTTTCCCATATAATGAATAATATCTAGATGGGGCTTTGGTGGGGATTAGAGGCTTGGATATGTCAAAGATAAGCAACAAAATTAATTTGATTGCATTAGTATTTTTTATGTAGTTCCAGATACTCCCTTTGGACACCTTCGAGGCAAAAATGGCCCCATTGACTTCCATTATAACCACATGTTTTGATCTCACTGCCTTTACAGTATAAAACCATGCATCCTGTAATGTCAGCATTTCATTTGGAAGAAAACTAGTCATATTTGGCATTTTTTACAGTATTTCACCAGATTCAACCATTTTGCCCTTGTAGGCCCGATGCATGAAATTATAGTTATATTATGGAGCTGTGTGTGTGTGGGTGTGTGTTTCTGTGTTTGTGTGTGTGTGTGTGTATGTGTGTGTGTGTTTGTGTGTGTGTGTGTGTGTGTATGTGTGTGTGTGTGTGTGTGTGTGTGTTTGTGTGTGTGTGTGTGTGTGTGTTTTGTGTGTGTGTGTGTGTGTGTGTGTTTGTGTGTGTGTGTGTGTGTGTGTGTGTGTGTGTGTGTGTGTGTGTGTGTGTGTGTGTGTGTGAGTTTGCGTGAACCTGTAAGCAAGCAATGATCACTTTAGGGCTGAAAAAAGGCATCTTTTGAAGGATACATTTCATGTGTCTTTGAAGACGTGCTTGAATAAAAACATTGTCTCCTGCATTTGCTGTAAACTGGTGCTTATCATTTCAAATGGTTTGTGGGACATGGTGGCCCTGAAGACTGGTCTCCCACTATGGACATCCCACAGGCTCCGGGTGGATTCCCCTTTGGACCGGTACACACCAGCCAGGTGTGAAGTCCCATGTATGTTAAAATCTCTTGAGCATCCACATCACTCCATCCTGAGACTGAACACCTCCCGTGTAGGTTTGTCATTTCCTGAATCTGCTGGATCAAGTCAAGAGTGAAGAAAAGGTGGAAAGAGGATGCCACATCATGGATTCTTGATATGGCATATCTCGTGGGCTCTGACATCATGCCGGTCGGTGCTTGAATGTTGCGCAGCGTCTCAGTATTAGATGGAGACCAGACTTGCCAATTCTTCACTGTCCATTCAATGTTAGGATGGACAGGATCTTCAGTGTCCTCTCCACTTTCAGAGGAAGGTTAGAGGCACTCACAGAGTTGGAGGACACCAGTGACCATTTTGTCAGACTCCAGAAACTTGTGTCATCTTCAGATGAGTCCTGCAGTTGGCTGGAAGATAAAGGCTCCTTCTCTCTGCTCCAGGTCTGTCTCCTTCTCTAGAGCCAGGTGCATCAACACACTAATAGTTGTTTCTGTTTACAACTAAAATAAGTTTTGTTGCTTATCTTTGACATATCCAAGCCTCTAATCACCACCAAAGCCCCATCTACATATTATTCATTATATGGGAAAAAAATAATTTTTTGTGTTTTTTTTTATAAAAAATGACATACTTCAAATACATAAACTGGCATTTAAAGGGTTAAAATCCTGAAAATGATTGAATGTTTGGTGGTTTTGATTAGGTAAGAAGTTGTTTAAGTGATTCATGAAAAAAAAGCAGAAAAAAATATTGATATATGATGATTTAATAACAGTTTTTTTTTTTTTTTGTGTGCGTGGACATTTTTGCCTCGAAGGTGTCCAGAGGGTACAAAATGAATCATTTAAGTATAAAAGACATGTAAGAGTAAAAAACACTGGATTTAAAAAATTTGACTGAAAAGAAGGATTCCTACAAAATTTCATGCCATAAGAAGTAACACAGCAAAAATGATCACGAAATGAAAAATAAAACTTGAGAAAAATGCACAAAAATGACCGAAGAGGGCATGAGGGTTAAATGATGAATCCACTCACTCGCCAGAAGAGTTTTGTTCGACCCTCGAGCATGCTGACAAAAGCTTGTCTTGACATCCTGGGGCAGTGATTTTTAGATCCTCATACGTGGTGAACAAGTCCACCATGTACAAGGTCTGTTGTTTCTATCAAACAAAACTTCATCCAGCATGTTTGTTGGCGTAAACCAGGGTTTGTATAAAATGTAAAACAGCCTATATAACCTGAGACTTAAAAACTACCTTTTTCATGATAGGAGAATTTCCCTCCCTCATGCTGCTAAACAAAAGTGGATTGCGGCAGGTGTCTGAAGAACCCCTCCACTATAGATGCTCTGTTATGAAGCACCAGGGCCTCAAGTTTTGGTTTTGCTAAGAAATTGTGTAGTTGTCACATTAATAGCACGACCAATTCACCTGCTGCAAGCCCTGTTAGCACACCTCCCTCCGGGGTGACAATGCAAAAAGAAGCTGTAGAAATAATGCTAGTAGTCCTCTCTGGCTGAAGATAGTGGTGGTAACAGCTCGTCAGAGGCCGGTCACCATCCTAACCCCTCTTGTTCATCTCTCCTGATAAATTGGACCAACCAGCAGTGGATAGACTGGAAGAGCCCATATACATGGCTGTTTTGGTAAGGATGGAAGCTTGGGGTGCATCGCTTCATTGAGCAGAGGAGTTCTGGTATTCTTCGGTAGTCTGAGTAACTTTCACCGTTGTTCATGTGAAATCTCAGAGACAGCCTGATGCTTTGTTTAGAGACTATTTGTGGCTGGCTGTTTGATCTATCTATTCCTGTTGATAAAGTATAATAGGGTAAATCCTGTATAGTGCATACACTTGTAGCTGTTATGTATCTTTGTAAGTCATTGTGCTGAAGTCGTAAGCGCCCCCTTACCGTCAAAAATAAATAATAATAAGGGCCCCCCCGAAGGCCAGGGTATAGTTCGAACTCTGAAGAAGGCAATGGTAAATCTGGGCAATTACCACATAACAAATGAGGAAACAGGTATTAAGGGAAAAAGAACCTACATTTTCGATGGTCACAGTGTCTTCAGTTGTGTTGGTAGACGGAGCACTTCTTTTGCTTGCTAAAGAAACTGCAAAAATATGAATATCCATTTAGAACTTGCTCTATGAATAATGAATGCAACTACTGATGAAGAAACAAACAAAGAACCAACCAGTGGCTGAATCTGGCTTTCGTTTCTCCCCAGCTCTACATCTTTTTGCCAGAGGTTGACCATCTTTGTCCTCATCAAGCCAAACACACCGCTTTGTGGATTTTTTTGACCCTCCTTTTGTGTGTCCATGCTGATAAACCTGAATAAACAATTGAGCCACAGAATAAACTACCAGCCACCAAGGTTATCGCCACCTACAAACATCTCATCATAAAACCAATGTTATAATATTACATTGTAAAAATTCAGTCTAATGGTTGTGTCTAATGGTTGTCTATTGGTCCTGTAATGTACTGACAGATCTAGAAAACCCTTTCTACATTCAAAAAAAGAAAAGAAAGTGAAACGTTTTGACAGAATATTGAATGAAACTCTCACTAATGTGTGAACTCAGCTCAGCACTAGAGCTTGCATTTGAATAAAGACATTGAACCAGGTACTGTATAGTTGCACTTTGTTTGTAGTGTTTTCAGTTTTGCACCTTGATATTTCTTCCCTGCTATACCTCAGAGTCTATTATGGTCTTAGACCTTGTAATTAGCATGTCATTAGTATGCTTTTTCCACTTTGATCAGCAAATCAACCTCAGACACAACGCGTGTAGTGGCCGAGGGTTTGATCCGTCAGACGGAGCGAAATCGTATGTGGAATCTGGGGCCACAGCTATGCTAGGCCATAGCAGCGTCCATAGCAACCAAATTATTCTGCCGATAGCTGAAAAATCTTCACAACAACGAGCAAGCGAGTGATTATGTACATTCACTGAGTCAATATTATAAAAATAAAATATATATTTCTCACTAGAAATGTAATGAAAACGAATTTTTATGCAGAAAATTACTCAAAATATTGATTTTTTCACTAAAAATGAGAGAAATGTCCACCATGTTTTTTGTTCTCACGCCGGAATCTTGAAAGTCACGTGACTTGGACGCAAAACATTAGGAAAAGAATAGGCACAAAAAATGTTACAGTCATACAATTCAAGGGCCATTATTGTAACCCCTCTATGATATTGCACTTTGGACACACACTGTGTCATCCTTCCCCCTTATCAGCTCTCTGGGTCTTGCTATGACTTAAGTGATGTCACAGTTTTGCATCTCCAACAACCAGAATGTGAATCTGAAAACAGTGATGTCACCACTTCCCTTCAAAATAAAAGCAGAATAGTTTCACTTTTAATCAAATCTACTTTATAAAACAAATATATTACTGTTTTGTATATGAAACCATATGTATGTGTCCATATTTATTTATATTTCAATCTAAATCATTTACATTCATAATAATGACTTATATTCATTCAGAGACAAATTGTCAGCTTTTATTTTGAAAGAGCCATGCAGGAAGTAATCTGACGCAGCTGTTTGGAAAATGAAAGTGGAGAGAAACATTCCCACAATAACGACCAAAAACTGACTTTAATATATATTTACAGAGTTCATTTGTGTGTGTGTGTTTTGAGGTGTGTGTTTGATGTGTGTGTTGTGTGTGTGTGTGTGGTTGTGTGTGTGTGTGTGTGTGTGTGTTTGTGTGACTGTGAGTTTGTTTTTGTGTGTGTGTGTGAGTGTGTATTATTGGTGTACGTGTGTGTTGGTGTGTGTGATATTTGTTTGTGTACTATTGTGGTGTGTGTGTGTGAGTGTGTGTGTTGTGAGGTGAGTGTTGTGTTGGTGTGTGTGTGTGTGTGTGTTTTTGTGAAGGTGTGTTGTGTTTGTGAGTGTGTGTGTCTGTCTGTGTGTGTGTGTGTGTGTGTGGTGTTTGAGGTGTGTGTGTGTGTGTGTGTGAGACTGTGGTGTCTTGTGTCTGCGTGTGTGTGTGTGACTGTGAGTGTGTGTGTGTCACTGTGTGAGTGTGTCTGTGTGTGTTTTGTTTGTGTGTATGGTTGTTTTGTGAGGGGGTGGTGTGATTTTTTTGGTGATTGTGTGTGTGTTTTGTGTGTGTGTGTGTGTGTGTGTGTGTTTGTGTGACTGTGGTGTGTGTGTGTCTGTGTGTGGGTGTGTGTGTGGGTGTTGTGTGGGTGTTTTGTGATGTGGGTGTGTGTGTGTGTGTTGGGTGTTGTGTGTGTGTGTGTGTGTGTGGTGTGTGTTGTGAGTTGTGTGTGTGTTATGTGAATTGTTTTTTGTGTGTCCGTGGTGTGTGTGTGTGTGTGTGAGTGTTTGTGTGTGTGTGTGAGTGTGTGTGTGTGTGTGTGGTATTTTTGTGTGTGTGTGTGTGTGTGTATGTGTGTGTGTGTGTGTGATTTGAGTGTGTGTGTCTCTGTGTGTGTGTGTGTGTGTGTGTGTGTAGTGTGTGTGTGTGGTGTGTGAGTGTGTGTGTGTTGTGTGGGTGGTGTGTGTTTTGGTG